>NW_028115299.1:0-58171 GCF_964273445.1 Streptopelia decaocto | reverse complement strand
AATCCATGTCCACATGTTTACAATTTCACGTCAAAAAATGGCTAAAATTCCAGTTGAAATTTTTTCAAAGTCCCTTAAAAAATTTCCAATTTATGTCCCAATTCTTCCCATTCCCATTGAAACTTTTCAAATCCCTCCCAAAATTGTTGAAATTCTGTTGAACCTTTAAAATTCTCTCTAGAATTTTCAAAATCCATGGCCACATGTTTACAATTTCACGTCAAAAATTGCTAAAATTCCATTTGAAATTTTTTCAAAGTCCCTGAAAAATTTTCCAATTTTTGTCCCAATTCTTCCCATTCCCATTGAAACTTTTCAAATCCTCTCAAAATTGTTGAAATTCTGTTGAAGCTTTTAAAATTCTCTCTAGAATTTTCAAAATCCATGTCCACATGTTTACAATTTCACGTCAAAAAATGGCTAAAATTCCAGTTGAAATTTTTTCAAAGTCCCTTCAAAATTTTCCAATTTTTGTCCCAATTCTTCCCATTCCGATTGAAACTTTTCAAATCCCTCTCAAAATTGTGGAAATTCTGTTGAAGCTTTTAAAATTCTCTCTAGAATTTTCAAAATCCATGTCCACATGTTTACAATTTCACGTCAAAAAATTGCTAAAATTCCAGTTGAAATTTTTTCAAAGTCCCTTAAAAATTTTCCAATTTTTGTCCAATTCTTCCCATTCCCATTGAAACTTTCAAATCCCTCTCAAAAGTGTTGAAATTCTGTTGAAGCTTTTAAAATTCTCTCTAGAATTTTCAAAATCCATGTCCACATGTTTACAATTTCACATAAAAAAATTGCTAAAATTCCAGTTGAAATTTTTTCAAAGTCCCTTAAAAATTTTCCAATTTTTGTCCCAATTCTTCCCATTCCCATTGAAACTTTTCAAATCCCTCTCAAAATTGTTGAAATTCTCTTGAAGCTTTTAAAATTCTCTCTAGAATTTTCAAAATCCATGTCCACATGTTTACAATTTCACGTAACAAAATGGCTAAAATTCCAGTTGAAATTTTTTCAAAGTCCCTGAAAAATTTTCCAATTTTTGTCCCAATTCTTCCCATTCCCATTGAAACTTTTCAAATCCCTCTCAAAATTGTGGAAATTCTCTTGAAGCTTTTAAAATTCTCTCTAGAATTTTCAAAATCCATGTCCACATGTTTACAATTTCACGTCAAAAAATGGCTAAAATTCCAGTTGAAATTTTTTCAAAGTCCCTTAAAAATTTTCCAATTTTTGTCCCAATTCTTCCCATTCTCATTGAAACTTTTCATATCCCTCCCAAAATTGTTGAAATTCTGTTGAAGCTTTTAAAATTCTCTCTAGAATTTTCAAAATCCACTTCATCATGTTTACAATTTCACGTCAAAAAATGGCTAAAATTCCAGTTGAAATTTTTTCAAAGTCCCTTAAAAAATTTCCAATTTTTGTCCCAATTCTTCCCATTCCCATTGAAACTTTTCAAATCCCTCTCAAAATTGTTGAAATTCTCTTGAAGCTTTTAAAATTCTCTCTAGAATTTTCAAAATCCATGTCCACATGTTTACAATTTCACGTCAAAAAATGGCTAAAATTCCAGTTGAAATTTTTTCAAAGTCCCTTCAAAATTTTCCAATTTTTGTCCCAATTCTTCCCATTCCCATTGAAACTTTTCAAATCCCTCTCAAAATTGTGGAAATTCTCTTGAAGCTTTTAAAAATTCTCTCTAGAATTTTCAAAATCCATGTCCACATGTTTACAATTTCACGTCAAAAATGGCTAAAATTCCAGTTGAAATTTTTTCAAAGTCCCTGAAAAATTTTCCAATTTTTGTCCCAATTCTTCCCATTCTCATTGAAACTTTTCATATCCCTCCCAAAATAGTTGAAATTCTGTTGAAGCTTTTAAAATTCTCTCTAGAATTTTCAAAATCCATGTCCACATGTTTACAATTTCACGTCAAAAAATGGCTAAAATTCCAGTTGAAATTTTTTCAAAGTCCCTGAAAAATTTTCCAATTTTTGTCCCAATTCTTCCCATTCCCATTGAAACTTTTCAAATCCCTCTCAAAATTGTGGAAATTCTCTTGAAGCTTTTAAAATTCTCTCTAGAATTTTCAAAATCCATGTCCACATGTTTACAATTTCACGTCAAAAAATGGCTAAAATTCCAGTTGAAATTTTTTCAAAGTCCCTTAAAAATTTTCCAATTTTTGTCCCAATTCTTCCCATTCCATTGAAACTTTTCAAATCCCTCTCAAAATTGTTGAAATTCTCTTGAAGCTTTTAAAATTCTCTCTAGAATTTTCAAAATCCATGTCCACATGTTTACAATTTCACGTCAAAAAATGGCTAAAATTCCAGTTGAAATTTTTTCAAAGTCCCTTCAAAATTTTCCAATTTTTGTCCCAATTCTTCCCATTCCCATTGAAACTTTTCAAATCCCTCTCAAAATTGTGGAAATTCTCTTGAAGCTTTTAAAATTCTCTCTAGAATTTTCAAAATCCATGTCCACATGTTTACAATTTCACGTCAAAAAATGGCTAAAATTCCAGTTGAAATTTTTTCAAAGTCCCTTAAAAATTTTCCAATTTTTGTCCCAATTCTTCCCATTCCCATTGAAACTTTTCAAATCCCTCCCAAAATTGTTGAAATTCTGTTGAAGCTTTTAAAATTCTCTCTAGAATTTTCAAAATCCATGTCCACATGTTTACAATTTCACGTCAAAAAATGGCTAAAATTCCAGTTGAAATTTTTTCAAAGTCCCTGAAAAATTTTCCAATTTTTGTCCCAATTCTTCCCATTCCCATTGAAACTTTTCAAATCCCTCTCAAAATTGTGGAAATTCTCTTGAAGCTTTTAAAATTCTCTCTAGAATTTTCAAAATCCATGTCCACATGTTTACAATTTCACGTCAAAAAATGGCTAAAATTCCAGTTGAAATTTTTTCAAAGTCCCTTAAAAATTTTCCAATTTTTGTCCCAATTCTTCCCATTCTCATTGAAACTTTTCATATCCCTCCCAAAATTGTTGAAATTCTGTTGAAGCTTTTAAAATTCTCTCTAGAATTTTCAAATCCACTTCATCATGTTTACAATTTCACGTCAAAAAATGGCTAAAATTCCATTTGAAATTTTTTCAAAGTCCCTTAAAAATTTTCCAATTTTTGTCCCAATTCTTCCATTCCCATTGAAACTTTTCAAATCCCTCTCAAAATTGTTGAAATTCTGTTGAAGCTTTTAAAATTCTCTCTAGAATTTTCAAAATCCATGTCCACATGTTTACAATTTCACGTCAAAAAATGGCTAAAATTCCAGTTGAAATTTTTTCAAAAGTCCCTTAAAAAATTTCCAATTTTTGTCCCAATTCTTCCCATTCCCATTGAAACTTTTCAAATCCCTCTCAAAATTGTTGAAATTCTCTTGAAGCTTTTAAAATTCTCTCTAGAATTTTCAAAATCCATGTCCACATGTTTACAATTTCACGTCAAAAAATGGCTAAAATTCCAGTTGAAATTTTTTCAAAGTCCCTTCAAAATTTTCCAATTTTTGTCCCAATTCTTCCCATTCCCATTGAAACTTTTCAAATCCCTCTCAAAATTGTGGAAATTCTCTTGAAGCTTTTAAAATTCTCTCTAGAATTTTCAAAATCCATGTCCACATGTTTACAATTTCACGTCAAAAAATGGCTAAAATTCCAGTTGAAATTTTTTCAAAGTCCCTTAAAAATTTTCCAATTTTTGTCCCAATTCTTCCCATTCTCATTGAAACTTTTCATATCCCTCCCAAAATTGTTGAAATTCTGTTGAAGCTTTTAAAATTCTCTCTAGAATTTTCAAAATCCATGGCCACATGTTTACAATTTCACGTCAAAAAATGGCTAAAATTCCAGTTGAAATTTTTTCAAAGTCCCTTAAAAATTTTCCAATTTTTGTCCCAATTCTTCCCATTCCCATTGAAACTTTTCAAATCCCTCTCAAAATTGTGGAAATTCTGTTGAAGCTTTTAAAATTCTCTCTAGAATTTTCAAAATCCATGTCCACATGTTTACAATTTCACGTCAAAACATGGCTAAAATTCCAGTTGAAATTTTTTCAAAGTCCCTTAAAAATTTTCCAATTTTTGTCCCAATTCTTCCCATTCCCATTGAAACTTTTCAAATCCCTCTCAAAATTGTGGAAATTCTGTTGAAGCTTTTAAAATTCTCTCTAGAATTTTCAAAATCCATGTCCACATGTTTACAATTTCACGTCAAAAAATGGCTAAAATGCCAGTTGAAATTTTTTCAAAGTCCCTTAAAAATTTTCCAATTTTCGTCCCAATTCTTCCCATTCCCATTGAAACTTTTCAAATCCCTCTCAAAATTGTTGAAATTCTCTTGAAGCTTTTAAAATTCTCTCTAGAATTTTCAAAATCCATGTCCACATGTTTACAATTTCACGTCAAAAAATGGCTAAAATTCCAGTTGAAATTTTTTCAAAGTCCCTTAAAAATTTTCCAATTTTTGTCCCAATTCTTCCCATTCCCATTGAAACTTTTCAAATCCCTCTCAAAATTGTTGAAATTCTCTTGAAGCTTTTAAAATTCTCTCTAGAATTTTCAAAATCCATGTCCACATGTTCACAATTTCACGTAAAAAAATTGCTAAAATTCCAGTTGAAAATTTTTCAAAGTCCCTTAAAAATTTTCCAATTTTTGTCCCAATTCTTCCCATTCCCATTGAAACTTTTCAAATCCCTCTCAAAATTGTGGAAATTCTGTTGAAGCTTTTAAAATTCTCTCTAGAATTTTCAAAATCCACTTCACCATGTTTACAATTTCACGTCAAAAAATTGCTAAAATTCCAGTTGAAATTTTTTCAAAGTCCCTTAAAAATTTTCCAATTTTTGTCCCAATTCTTCCCATTCCCATTGAAACTTTTCAAATCCCTCTCAAAATTGTGGAAATTCTGTTGAAGCTTTTAAAATTCTCTCTAGAATTTTCAAAATCCATGTCCACATGTTTACAATTTCACGTCAAAAAATGGCTAAAATTCCAGTTGAAATTTTTTCAAAGTCCCTTAAAAATTTTCCAATTTTTGTCCCAATTCTTCCCATTCCCATTGAAACTTTTCAAATCCCTCTCAAAATTGTGGAAATTCTGTTGAAGCTTTTAAAATTCTCTCTAGAATTTTCAAAATCCATGTCCACATGTTTACAATTTCACGTCAAAAAATGGCTAAAATGCCAGTTGAAATTTTTTCAAAGTCCCTTAAAAATTTTCCAATTTTCGTCCCAATTCTTCCCATTCCCATTGAAACTTTTCAAATCCCTCTCAAAATTGTTGAAATTCTCTTGAAGCTTTTAAAATTCTCTCTAGAATTTTCAAAATCCATGTCCACATGTTTACAATTTCACGTCAAAAAATGGCTAAAATTCCAGTTGAAATTTTTTCAAAGTCCCTTAAAAATTTTCCAATTTTTGTCCCAATTCTTCCCATTCCCATTGAAACTTTTCAAATCCCTCTCAAAATTGTTGAAATTCTGTTGAAGCTTTTAAAATTCTCTCTAGAATTTTCAAAATCCATGTCCACATGTTTACAATTTCACGTCAAAAAATGGCTAAAATTCCAGTTGAAATTTTTTCAAAGTCCCTGAAAAATTTTCCAATTTTTGTCCCAATTCTTCCCATTCCCATTGAAACTTTTCAAATCCCTCTCAAAATTGTCGAAATTCTGTTGAAGCTTTTAAAATTCTCTCTAGAATTTTCAAAATCCATGGCCACATGTTTACAATTTCACGTCAAAAAATGGCTAAAATTCCAGTTGAAATTTTTTCAAAGTCCCTTCAAAATTTTCCAATTTTTGTCCCAATTCTTCCCATTCCCATTGAAACTTTTCAAATCCCTCTCAAAATTCTGGAAATTCTCTTGAAGCTTTTAAAATTCTCTCTAGAATTTTCAAAATCCATGGCCACATGTTTACAATTTCACGTCAAAAAATGGCTAAAATTCCAGTTGAAATTTTTTCAAAGTCCCTTAAAAATTTTCCAATTTTTGTCCCAATTCTTCCCATTCCCATTGAAACTTTTCAAATCCCTCTCAAAATTGTGGAAATTCTGTTGAAGCTTTTAAAATTCTCTCTAGAATTTTCAAAATCCACTTCACCATGTTTACAATTTCACGTCAAAAAATTGCTAAAATTCCAGTTGAAATTTTTTCAAAGTCCCTTAAAAATTTTCCAATTTTTGTCCCAATTCTTCCCATTCCCATTGAAACTTTTCAAATCCCTCTCAAAATTGTGGAAATTCTGTTGAAGCTTTTAAAATTCTCTCTAGAATTTTCAAAATCCATGTCCACATGTTTACAATTTCACGTCAAAAAATGGCTAAAATGCCAGTTGAAATTTTTTCAAAGTCCCTTAAAAATTTTCCAATTTTCGTCCCAATTCTTCCCATTCCCATTGAAACTTTTCAAATCCCTCTCAAAATTGTTGAAATTCTCTTGAAGCTTTTAAAATTCTCTCTAGAATTTTCAAAATCCATGTCCACATGTTTACAATTTCACGTCAAAAAATGGCTAAAATTCCAGTTGAAATTTTTTCAAAGTCCCTTAAAAATTTTCCAATTTTTGTCCCAATTCTTCCCATTCCCATTGAAACTTTTCAAATCCCTCTCAAAATTGTTGAAATTCTCTTGAAGCTTTTAAAATTCTCTCTAGAATTTTCAAAATCCATGTCCACATGTTTACAATTTCACATAAAAAAATGGCTAAAATTCCAGTTGAAATTTTTTCAAAGTCCCTGAAAATTTTCCAATTTTTGTCCCAATTCTTCCCATTCCCATTGAAACTTTTCAAATCCCTCTCAAAATTGTCGAAATTCTGTTGAAGCTTTTAAAATTCTCTCTAGAATTTTCAAAATCCATGTCCACATGTTTACAATTTCACGTCAAAAAATGGCTAAAATTCCAGTTGAAATTTTTTCAAAGTCCCTTCAAAATTTTCCAATTTTTGTCCCAATTCTTCCCATTCCCATTGAAACTTTTCAAATCCCTCTCAAAATTGTTGAAATTCTCTTGAAGCTTTTAAAATTCTCTCTACAATTTTCAAAATCCATGGCCACATGTTTACAATTTCACGTCAAAAAATGGCTAAAATTCCAGTTGAAATTTTTTCAAAGTCCCTTAAAAATTTTCCAATTTTTGTCCCAATTCTTCCCATTCCCATTGAAACTTTTCAAATCCCTCTCAAAATTGTGGAAATTCTGTTGAAGCTTTTAAAATTCTCTCTAGAATTTTCAAAATCCACTTCACCATGTTTACAATTTCACGTCAAAAAATTGCTAAAATTCCAGTTGAAATTTTTTCAAAGTCCCTTAAAAATTTTCCAATTTTTGTCCCAATTCTTCCCATTCCCATTGAAACTTTTCAAATCCCTCTCAAAATTGTGGAAATTCTGTTGAAGCTTTTAAAATTCTCTCTAGAATTTTCAAAATCCATGTCCACATGTTTACAATTTCACGTCAAAAAATGGCTAAAATTCCAGTTGAAATTTTTTCAAAGTCCCTTAAAAATTTTCCAATTTTTGTCCCAATTCTTCCCATTCCCATTGAAACTTTTCAAATCCCTCTCAAAATTGTGGAAATTCTGTTGAAGCTTTTAAAATTCTCTCTAGAATTTTCAAAATCCATGTCCACATGTTTACAATTTCACGTCAAAAAATGGCTAAAATGCCAGTTGAAATTTTTTCAAAGTCCCTTAAAAATTTTCCAATTTTCGTCCCAATTCTTCCCATTCCCATTGAAACTTTTCAAATCCCTCTCAAAATTGTTGAAATTCTCTTGAAGCTTTTAAAATTCTCTCTAGAATTTTCAAAATCCATGTCCACATGTTTACAATTTCACGTCAAAAAATGGCTAAAATTCCAGTTGAAATTTTTTCAAAGTCCCTTAAAAATTTTCCAATTTTTGTCCCAATTCTTCCCATTCCCATTGAAACTTTTCAAATCCCTCTCAAAATTCTGGAAATTCTGTTGAAGCTTTTAAAATTCTCTCTAGAATTTTCAAAATCCATGTCCACATGTTTACAATTTCACGTCAAAAAATGGCTAAAATTCCAGTTGAAATTTTTTCAAAGTCCCTGAAAAATTTTCCAATTTTTGTCCCAATTCTTCCCATTCCCATTGAAACTTTTCAAATCCCTCTCAAAATTGTCGAAATTCTGTTGAAGCTTTTAAAATTCTCTCTAGAATTTTCAAAATCCATGGCCACATGTTTACAATTTCACGTCAAAAAATGGCTAAAATTCCAGTTGAAATTTTTTCAAAGTCCCTTCAAAATTTTCCAATTTTTGTCCCAATTCTTCCCATTCCCATTGAAACTTTTCAAATCCCTCTCAAAATTCTGGAAATTCTCTTGAAGCTTTTAAAATTCTCTCTAGAATTTTCAAAATCCATGGCCACATGTTTACAATTTCACGTCAAAAAATGGCTAAAATTCCAGTTGAAATTTTTTCAAAGTCCCTTAAAAATTTTCCAATTTTTGTCCCAATTCTTCCCATTCCCATTGAAACTTTTCAAATCCCTCTCAAAATTGTGGAAATTCTGTTGAAGCTTTTAAAATTCTCTCTAGAATTTTCAAAATCCACTTCACCATGTTTACAATTTCACGTCAAAAAATTGCTAAAATTCCAGTTGAAATTTTTTCAAAGTCCCTTAAAAATTTTCCAATTTTTGTCCCAATTCTTCCCATTCCCATTGAAACTTTTCAAATCCCTCTCAAAATTGTGGAAATTCTCTTGAAGCTTTTAAAATTCTCTCTAGAATTTTCAAAATCCATGTCCACATGTTTACAATTTCACGTCAAAAAATGGCTAAAATTCCAGTTGAAATTTTTTCAAAGTCCCTTCAAAATTTTCCAATTTTTGTCCCAATTCTTCCCATTCCCATTGAAACTTTTCAAATCCCTCTCAAAATTGTTGAAATTCTCTTGAAGCTTTTAAAATTCTCTCTAGAATTTTCAAAATCCATGTCCACATGTTTACAATTTCACGTCAAAAAACGGCTAAAATTCCAGTTGAAATTTTTTTAAAGTCCCTTAAAAATTTTCCAATTTTTGTCCCAATTCTTCCCATTCCCATTGAAACATTTCAAATCCCTCTCAAAATTGTTGAAATTCTGTTGAAGCTTTTAAAATTCTCTCTAGAATTTTCAAAATCCATGTCCACATGTTTACAATTTCACGTCAAAAAATGGCTAAAATTTCAGTTGAAATTTTTTCAAAGTCCCTTAAAAATTTTCCAATTTTTGTCCCAATTCTTCCCATTCCCATTGAAACTTTTCAAATCCCTCTCAAAATTGTGGAAATTCTGTTGAAGCTTTTAAAATTCTCTCTAGAATTTTCAAAATCCATGTCCACATGTTTACAATTTCACGTCAAAAAATTGCTAAAATTCCAGTTGAAATTTTTTCAAAGTCCCTTCAAAATTTTCCAATTTTTGTCCCAATTCTTCCCATTCCCATTGAAACTTTTCAAATCCCTCTCAAAATTGTTGAAATTCTGTTGAAGCTTTTAAAATTCTCTCTAGAATTTTCAAAATCCATGTCCACATGTTTACAATTTCACGTCAAAAAATGGCTAAAATTCCAGTTGAAATTTTTTCAAAGTCCCTGAAAATTTTTCCAATTTTTGTCCCAATTCTTCCCATTCCCATTGAAACTTTTCAAATCCCTCTCAAAATTCTTGAAATTCTGTTGAAGCTTTTAAAATTCTCTCTAGAATTTTCAAAATCCATGTCCACATGTTTACAATTTCACGTCAAAAAATGGCTAAAATTCCAGTTGAAATTTTTTCAAAGTCCCTTCAAAATTTTCCAATTTTTGTCCCAATTCTTCCCATTCCCATTGAAACTTTTCAAATCCCTCTCAAAATTGTTGAAATTCTCTTGAAGCTTTTAAAATTCTCTCTAGAATTTTCAAAATCCATGTCCACATGTTTACAATTTCACGTCAAAAAACGGCTAAAATTCCAGTTGAAATTTTTTCAAAGTCCCTTAAAAATTTTCCAATTTTTGTCCCAATTCTTCCCATTCCCATTGAAACTTTTCAAATCCCTCTCAAAATTGTTGAAATTCTCTTGAAGCTTTTAAAATTCTCTCTAGAATTTTCAAAATCCATGTCCACATGTTTACAATTTCACATAAAAAAATTGCTAAAATTTCAGTTGAAATTTTTTCAAAGTCCCTTCAAAATTTTCCAATTTTTGTCCCAATTCTTCCCATTCCCATTGAAACTTTTCAAATCCCTCTCAAAATTCTGGAAATTCTCTTGAAGCTTTTAAAATTCTCTCTAGAATTTTCAAAATCCATGTCCACATGTTTACAATTTCACGTCAAAAAATGGCTAAAATTCCAGTTGAAATTTTTTCAAAGTCCCTGAAAAATTTTCCAATTTTTGTCCCAATTCTTCCCATTCCCATTGAAACTTTTCAAATCCCTCTCAAAATTGTGGAAATTCTGTTGAAGCTTTTAAAATTCTCTCTAGAATTTTCAAAATCCATGTCCACATGTTTACAATTTCACGTCAAAAAATGGCTAAAATTCCAGTTGAAATTTTTTCAAAGTCCCTTAAAAATTTTCCAATTTTTGTCCCAATTCTTCCCATTCCCATTGAAACTTTTCAAATCCCTCTCAAAATTGTTGAAATTCTCTTGAAGCTTTTAAAATTCTCTCTAGAATTTTCAAAATCCATGTCCACATGTTTACAATTTCACGTCAAAAAATGGCTAAAATGCCAGTTGAAATTTTTTCAAAGTCCCTTAAAAATTTTCCAATTTTTGTCCCAATTCTTCCCATTCCCATTGAAACTTTTCAAATCCCTCTCAAAATTGTTGAAATTCTCTTGAAGCTTTTAAAATTCTCTCTAGAATTTTCAAAATCCACTTCATCATGTTTACAATTTCACGTCAAAAAATGGCTAAAATTCCAGTTGAAATTTTTTCAAAGTCCCTTAAAAATTTTCCAATTTTTGTCCCAATTCTTCCCATTCCCATTGAAACTTTTCAAATCCCTCTCAAAATTGTTGAAATTCTCTTGAAGCTTTTAAAATTCTCTCTAGAATTTTCAAAATCCATGTCCACATGTTTACAATTTCACGTCAAAAAACGGCTAAAATTCCAGTTGAAATTTTTTCAAAGTCCCTTCAAAATTTTCCAATTTTTGTCCCAATTCTTCCCATTCCCATTGAAACTTTTCAAATCCCTCTCAAAATTGTTGAAATTCTCTTGAAGCTTTTAAAATTCTCTCTAGAATTTTCAAAATCCACTTCAACATGTTTACAATTTCACGTCAAAAAATGGCTAAAATTCCAGTTGAAATTTTTTCAAAGTCCCTTAAAAATTTTCCAATTTTTGTCCCAATTCTTCCCATGCCCATTGAAACTTTTCAAATCCCTCCCAAAATTGTGGAAATTCTGTTGAAGCTTTTAAAATTCTCTCTAGAATTTTCAAAATCCACTTCAACATGTTTACAATTTCACGTCAAAAAATGGCTAAAATGCCAGTTGAAATTTTTTCAAAGTCCCTTAAAAATTTTCCAATTTTCGTCCCAATTCTTCCCATTCCCATTGAAACTTTTCAAATCCCTCTCAAAATTGTGGAAATTCTCTTGAAGCTTTTAAAATTCTCTCTAGAATTTTCAAAATCCATGGCCACATGTTTACAATTTCACGTCAAAAAATGGCTAAAATTCCAGTTGAAATTTTTTCAAAGTCCCTTAAAAATTTTCCAATTTTTGTCCCAATTCTTCCCATTCCCATTGAAACTTTTCAAATCCCTCTCAAAATTGTTGAAATTCTCTTGAAGCTTTTAAAATTCTCTCTAGAATTTTCAAAATCCATGTCCACATGTTTACAATTTCACGTCAAATAACGGCTAAAATTCCAGTTGAAATTTTTTCAAAGTCCCTTAAAAATTTTCCAATTTTTGTCCCAATTCTTCCCATTCCCATTGAAACTTTTCAAATCCCTCTCAAAATTGTTGAAATTCTCTTGAAGCTTTTAAAATTCTCTCTAGAATTTTCAAAATCCATGTCCACATGTTTACAATTTCACATTAAAAAATTGCTAAAATTTCAGTTGAAATTTTTTCAAAGTCCCTTAAAAATTTTCCAATTTTTGTCCCAATTCTTCCCATTCCCATTGAAACTTTTCAAATCCCTCTCAAAATTCTGGAAATTCTCTTGAAGCTTTTAAAATTCTCTCTAGAATTTTCAAAATCCATGTCCACATGTTTACAATTTCACGTCAAAAAATAGCTAAAATTCCAGTTGAAATTTTTTCAAAGTCCCTTAAAAATTTTCCAATTTTTGTCCCAATTCTTCCCATTCCCATTGAAACTTTTCAAATCCCTCTCAAAATTGTTGAAATTCTGTTGAAGCTTTTAAAATTCTCTCTAGAATTTTCAAAATCCATGTCCACATGTTTACAATTTCACGTCAAAAAATTGCTAAAATTCCAGTTGAAATTTTTTCAAAGTCCCTGAAAATTTTTCCAATTTTTGTCCCAATTCTTCCCATTCCCATTGAAACTTTTCAAATCCCTCTCAAAATTGTTGAAATTCTCTTGAAGCTTTTAAAATTCTCTCTAGAATTTTCAAAATCCATGTCCACATGTTTACAATTTCACGTCAAAAAATGGCTAAAATTCCAATTGAAATTTTTTCAAAGTCCCTTAAAAAATTTCCAATTTTTGTCCCAATTCTTCCCATTCCCATTGAAACTTTTCAAATCCCTCCCAAAATTGTTGAAAATCTGTTGAAGCTTTTAAAATTCTCTCTAGAATTTTCAAAATCCATGTCCACATGTTTACAATTTCACGTCAAAAAATGGCTAAAATTCCAGTTGAAATTTTTTCAAAGTCCCTTCAAAATTTTCCAATTTTTGTCCCAATTCTTCCCATTCCCATTGAAACTTTTCAAATCCCTCTCAAAATTGTTGAAATTCTGTTGAAGCTTTTAAAATTCTCTCTAGACTTTTCAAAATCCATGGCCACATGTTTACAATTTCACGTCAAAAAATGGCTAAAATTCCAGTTGAAATTTTTTCAAAGTCCCTTAAAAATTTTCCAATTTTTGTCCCAATTCTTCCCATTCCCATTGAAACTTTTCAAATCCCTCTCAAAATTGTGGAAATTCTGTTGAAGCTTTTAAAATTCTCTCTAGAATTTTCAAAATCCACTTCAACATGTTTACAATTTCACGTCAAAAAATGGCTAAAATTCCAGTTGAAATTTTTTCAAAGTCCCTTAAAAATTTTCCAATTTTTGTCCCAATTCTTCCCATTCCCATTGAAACTTTTCAAATCCCTCTCAAAATTGTTGAAATTCTCTTGAAGCTTTTAAAATTCTCTCTAGAATTTTCAAAATCCACTTCAACATGTTTACAATTTCACGTCAAAAAATGGCTAAAATGCCAGTTGAAATTTTTTCAAAGTCCCTTAAAAATTTTCCAATTTTTGTCCCAATTCTTCCCATTCCCATTGAAACTTTTCAAATCCCTCTCAAAATTGTTGAAATTCTGTTGAAGCTTTTAAAATTCTCTCTAGAATTTTCAAAATCCACTTCAACATGTTTACAATTTCACGTCAAAAAATGGCTAAAATTCCAGTTGAAATTTTTTCAAAGTCCCTTAAAAATTTTCCAATTTTTGTCCCAATTCTTCCCATTCCCATTGAAACTTTTCAAATCCCTCTCAAAATTGTTGAAATTCTCTTGAAGCTTTTAAAATTCTCTCTAGAATTTTCAAAATCCATGTCCACATGTTTACAATTTCACGTCAAAAAACGGCTAAAATTCCAGTTGAAATTTTTTCAAAGTCCCTTAAAAATTTTCCAATTTTTGTCCCAATTCTTCCCATGCCCATTGAAACTTTTCAAATCCCTCTCAAAATTGTGGAAATTCTGTTGAAGCTTTTAAAATTCTCTCTAGAATTTTCAAAATCCACTTCAACATGTTTACAATTTCACGTCAAAAAATCGCTAAAATGCCAGTTGAAATTTTTTCAAAGTCCCTTAAAAATTTTCCAATTTTTGTCCCAATTCTTCCCATTCCCATTGAAACTTTTCAAATCCCTCTCAAAATTGTTGAAATTCTGTTGAAGCTTTTAAAATTCTCTCTAGAATTTTCAAAATCCACTTCATCATGTTTACAATTTCACGTCAAAAAATGGCTAAAATTCCAGTTGAAATTTTTTCAAAGTCCCTTAAAAATTTTCCAATTTTTGTCCCAATTCTTCCCATTCCCATTGAAACTTTTCAAATCCCTCTCAAAATTGTTGAAATTCTCTTGAAGCTTTTAAAATTCTCTCTAGAATTTTCAAAATCCATGGACACATGTTTACAATTTCACGTCAAAAAACGGCTAAAATTCCAGTTGAAATTTTTTCAAAGTCCCTTAAAAATTTTCCAATTTTTGTCCCAATTCTTCCCATTCCCATTGAAACTTTTCAAATCCCTCTCAAAATTGTGGAAATTCTGTTGAAGCTTTTAAAATTCTCTCTAGAATTTTCAAAATCCATGTCCACATGTTTACAATTTCACGTCAAAACATGGCTAAAATTCCAGTTGAAATTTTTTCAAAGTCCCTTAAAAATTTTCCAATTTTTGTCCCAATTCTTCCCATTCCCATTGAAACTTTTCAAATCCCTCTCAAAATTGTGGAAATTCTGTTGAAGCTTTTAAAATTCTCTCTAGAATTTTCAAAATCCATGTCCACATGTTTACAATTTCACGTCAAAAAATGGCTAAAATGCCAGTTGAAATTTTTTCAAAGTCCCTTAAAAATTTTCCAATTTTCGTCCCAATTCTTCCCATTCCCATTGAAACTTTTCAAATCCCTCTCAAAATTGTTGAAATTCTCTTGAAGCTTTTAAAATTCTCTCTAGAATTTTCAAAATCCATGTCCACATGTTTACAATTTCACGTCAAAAAATGGCTAAAATTCCAGTTGAAATTTTTTCAAAGTCCCTTAAAAATTTTCCAATTTTTGTCCCAATTCTTCCCATTCCCATTGAAACTTTTCAAATCCCTCTCAAAATTGTTGAAATTCTCTTGAAGCTTTTAAAATTCTCTCTAGAATTTTCAAAATCCATGTCCACATGTTTACAATTTCACATAAAAAAATGGCTAAAATTCCAGTTGAAATTTTTTCAAAGTCCCTGAAAAATTTTCCAATTTTTGTCCCAATTCTTCCCATTCCCATTGAAACTTTTCAAATCCCTCTCAAAATTGTCGAAATTCTGTTGAAGCTTTTAAAATTCTCTCTAGAATTTTCAAAATCCATGTCCACATGTTTACAATTTCACGTCAAAAAATGGCTAAAATTCCAGTTGAAATTTTTTCAAAGTCCCTGAAAAATTTTCCAATTTTTGTCCCAATTCTTCCCATTCCCATTGAAACTTTTCAAATCCCTCTCAAAATTGTTGAAATTCTCTTGAAGCTTTTAAAATTCTCTCTACAATTTTCAAAATCCATGGCCACATGTTTACAATTTCACGTCAAAAAATGGCTAAAATTCCAGTTGAAATTTTTTCAAAGTCCCTTAAAAATTTTCCAATTTTTGTCCCAATTCTTCCCATTCCCATTGAAACTTTTCAAATCCCTCTCAAAATTGTGGAAATTCTGTTGAAGCTTTTAAAATTCTCTCTAGAATTTTCAAAATCCACTTCACCATGTTTACAATTTCACGTCAAAAAATTGCTAAAATTCCAGTTGAAATTTTTTCAAAGTCCCTTAAAAATTTTCCAATTTTTGTCCCAATTCTTCCCATTCCCATTGAAACTTTTCAAATCCCTCTCAAAATTGTGGAAATTCTGTTGAAGCTTTTAAAATTCTCTCTAGAATTTTCAAAATCCATGTCCACATGTTTACAATTTCACGTCAAAAAATGGCTAAAATTCCAGTTGAAATTTTTTCAAAGTCCCTTAAAAATTTTCCAATTTTTGTCCCAATTCTTCCCATTCCCATTGAAACTTTTCAAATCCCTCTCAAAATTGTGGAAATTCTGTTGAAGCTTTTAAAATTCTCTCTAGAATTTTCAAAATCCATGTCCACATGTTTACAATTTCACGTCAAAAAATGGCTAAAATGCCAGTTGAAATTTTTTCAAAGTCCCTTAAAAATTTTCCAATTTTCGTCCCAATTCTTCCCATTCCCATTGAAACTTTTCAAATCCCTCTCAAAATTGTTGAAATTCTCTTGAAGCTTTTAAAATTCTCTCTAGAATTTTCAAAATCCATGTCCACATGTTTACAATTTCACGTCAAAAAATGGCTAAAATTCCAGTTGAAATTTTTTCAAAGTCCCTTAAAAATTTTCCAATTTTTGTCCCAATTCTTCCCATTCCCATTGAAACTTTTCAAATCCCTCTCAAAATTCTGGAAATTCTCTTGAAGCTTTTAAAATTCTCTCTAGAATTTTCAAAATCCATGTCCACATGTTTACAATTTCACGTCAAAAAATGGCTAAAATTCCAGTTGAAATTTTTTCAAAGTCCCTGAAAAATTTTCCAATTTTTGTCCCAATTCTTCCCATTCCCATTGAAACTTTTCAAATCCCTCTCAAAATTGTCGAAATTCTGTTGAAGCTTTTAAAATTCTCTCTAGAATTTTCAAAATCCATGGCCACATGTTTACAATTTCACGTCAAAAAATGGCTAAAATTCCAGTTGAAATTTTTTCAAAGTCCCTTCAAAATTTTCCAATTTTTGTCCCAATTCTTCCCATTCCCATTGAAACTTTTCAAATCCCTCTCAAAATTCTGGAAATTCTCTTGAAGCTTTTAAAATTCTCTCTAGAATTTTCAAAATCCATGGCCACATGTTTACAATTTCACGTCAAAAAATGGCTAAAATTCCAGTTGAAATTTTTTCAAAGTCCCTTAAAAATTTTCCAATTTTTGTCCCAATTCTTCCCATTCCCATTGAAACTTTTCAAATCCCTCTCAAAATTGTGGAAATTCTGTTGAAGCTTTTAAAATTCTCTCTAGAATTTTCAAAATCCACTTCACCATGTTTACAATTTCACGTCAAAAAATTGCTAAAATTCCAGTTGAAATTTTTTCAAAGTCCCTTAAAAATTTTCCAATTTTTGTCCCAATTCTTCCCATTCCCATTGAAACTTTTCAAATCCCTCTCAAAATTGTGGAAATTCTGTTGAAGCTTTTAAAATTCTCTCTAGAATTTTCAAAATCCATGTCCACATGTTTACAATTTCACGTCAAAAAATGGCTAAAATGCCAGTTGAAATTTTTTCAAAGTCCCTTCAAAATTTTCCAATTTTCGTCCCAATTCTTCCCATTCCCATTGAAACTTTTCAAATCCCTCTCAAAATTCTTGAAATTCTGTTGAAGCTTTTAAAATTCTCTCTACAATTTTCAAAATCCATGTCCACATGTTTACAATTTCACGTCAAAAAATGGCTAAAATTCCAGTTGAAATTTTTTCAAAGTCCCTTCAAAATTTTCCAATTTTTGTCCCAATTCTTCCCATTCCCATTGAAACTTTTCAAATCCCTCTCAAAATTGTTGAAATTCTCTTGAAGCTTTTAAAATTCTCTCTAGAATTTTCAAAATCCATGTCCACATGTTTACAATTTCACGTCAAAAAACGGCTAAAATTCCAGTTGAAATTTTTTTAAAGTCCCTTAAAAATTTTCCAATTTTTGTCCCAATTCTTCCCATTCCCATTGAAACATTTCAAATCCCTCTCAAAATTGTTGAAATTCTGTTGAAGCTTTTAAAATTCTCTCTAGAATTTTCAAAATCCATGTCCACATGTTTACAATTTCACGTCAAAAAATGGCTAAAATTTCAGTTGAAATTTTTTCAAAGTCCCTTAAAAATTTTCCAATTTTTGTCCCAATTCTTCCCATTCCCATTGAAACTTTTCAAATCCCTCTCAAAATTGTTGAAATTCTCTTGAAGCTTTTAAAATTCTCTCTAGAATTTTCAAAATCCATGTCCACATGTTTACAATTTCACGTCAAAAAATTGCTAAAATTCCAGTTGAAATTTTTTCAAAGTCCCTTCAAAATTTTCCAATTTTTGTCCCAATTCTTCCCATTCCCATTGAAACTTTTCAAATCCCTCTCAAAATTGTGGAAATTCTGTTGAAGCTTTTAAAATTCTCTCTAGAATTTTCAAAATCCATGTCCACATGTTTACAATTTCACGTCAAAAAATGGCTAAAATTCCAGTTGAAATTTTTTCAAAGTCCCTGAAAATTTTTCCAATTTTTGTCCCAATTCTTCCCATTCCCATTGAAACTTTTCAAATCCCTCTCAAAATTCTTGAAATTCTGTTGAAGCTTTTAAAATTCTCTCTAGAATTTTCAAAATCCATGTCCACATGTTTACAATTTCACGTCAAAAAATGGCTAAAATTCCAGTTGAAATTTTTTCAAAGTCCCTTCAAAATTTTCCAATTTTTGTCCCAATTCTTCCCATTCCCATTGAAACTTTTCAAATCCCTCTCAAAATTGTTGAAATTCTCTTGAAGCTTTTAAAATTCTCTCTAGAATTTTCAAAATCCATGTCCACATGTTTACAATTTCACGTCAAAAAACGGCTAAAATTCCAGTTGAAATTTTTTCAAAGTCCCTTAAAAATTTTCCAATTTTTGTCCCAATTCTTCCCATTCCCATTGAAACTTTTCAAATCCCTCTCAAAATTGTTGAAATTCTCTTGAAGCTTTTAAAATTCTCTCTAGAATTTTCAAAATCCATGTCCACATGTTTACAATTTCACATAAAAAAATTGCTAAAATTTCAGTTGAAATTTTTTCAAAGTCCCTTCAAAATTTTCCAATTTTTGTCCCAATTCTTCCCATTCCCATTGAAACTTTTCAAATCCCTCTCAAAATTCTGGAAATTCTCTTGAAGCTTTTAAAATTCTCTCTAGAATTTTCAAAATCCATGTCCACATGTTTACAATTTCACGTCAAAAAATGGCTAAAATTCCAGTTGAAATTTTTTCAAAGTCCCTGAAAAATTTTCCAATTTTTGTCCCAATTCTTCCCATTCCCATTGAAACTTTTCAAATCCCTCTCAAAATTGTGGAAATTCTGTTGAAGCTTTTAAAATTCTCTCTAGAATTTTCAAAATCCATGTCCACATGTTTACAATTTCACGTCAAAAAATGGCTAAAATTCCAGTTGAAATTTTTTCAAAGTCCCTTAAAAATTTTCCAATTTTTGTCCCAATTCTTCCCATTCCCATTGAAACTTTTCAAATCCCTCTCAAAATTGTTGAAATTCTCTTGAAGCTTTTAAAATTCTCTCTAGAATTTTCAAAATCCATGTCCACATGTTTACAATTTCACGTCAAAAAATGGCTAAAATGCCAGTTGAAATTTTTTCAAAGTCCCTTAAAAATTTTCCAATTTTTGTCCCAATTCTTCCCATTCCCATTGAAACTTTTCAAATCCCTCTCAAAATTGTTGAAATTCTGTTGAAGCTTTTAAAATTCTCTCTAGAATTTTCAAAATCCACTTCATCATGTTTACAATTTCACGTCAAAAAATGGCTAAAATTCCAGTTGAAATTTTTTCAAAGTCCCTTCAAAATTTTCCAATTTTTGTCCCAATTCTTCCCATTCCCATTGAAACTTTTCAAATCCCTCTCAAAATTGTTGAAATTCTCTTGAAGCTTTTAAAATTCTCTCTAGAATTTTCAAAATCCACTTCAACATGTTTACAATTTCACGTCAAAAAACGGCTAAAATTCCAGTTGAAATTTTTTCAAAGTCCCTTAAAAATTTTCCAATTTTTGTCCCAATTCTTCCCATGCCCATTGAAACTTTTCAAATCCCTCCCAAAATTGTGGAAATTCTGTTGAAGCTTTTAAAATTCTCTCTAGAATTTTCAAAATCCACTTCAACATGTTTACAATTTCACGTCAAAAAATGGCTAAAATGCCAGTTGAAATTTTTTCAAAGTCCCTTAAAAATTTTCCAATTTTCGTCCCAATTCTTCCCATTCCCATTGAAACTTTTCAAATCCCTCTCAAAATTGTGGAAATTCTCTTGAAGCTTTTAAAATTCTCTCTAGAATTTTCAAAATCCATGGCCACATGTTTACAATTTCACGTCAAAAAATGGCTAAAATTCCAGTTGAAATTTTTTCAAAGTCCCTTAAAAATTTTCCAATTTTTGTCCCAATTCTTCCCATTCCCATTGAAACTTTTCAAATCCCTCTCAAAATTGTTGAAATTCTCTTGAAGCTTTTAAAATTCTCTCTAGAATTTTCAAAATCCATGTCCACATGTTTACAATTTCACGTCAAAAAACGGCTAAAATTCCAGTTGAAATTTTTTCAAAGTCCCTTAAAAATTTTCCAATTTTTGTCCCAATTCTTCCCATTCCCATTGAAACTTTTCAAATCCCTCTCAAAATTGTTGAAATTCTCTTGAAGCTTTTAAAATTCTCTCTAGAATTTTCAAAATCCATGTCCACATGTTTACAATTTCACATTAAAAAATTGCTAAAATTTCAGTTGAAATTTTTTCAAAGTCCCTTAAAAATTTTCCAATTTTTGTCCCAATTCTTCCCATTCCCATTGAAACTTTTCAAATCCCTCTCAAAATTCTGGAAATTCTCTTGAAGCTTTTAAAATTCTCTCTAGAATTTTCAAAATCCATGTCCACATGTTTACAATTTCACGTCAAAAAATAGCTAAAATTCCAGTTGAAATTTTTTCAAAGTCCCTTAAAAATTTTCCAATTTTTGTCCCAATTCTTCCCATTCCCATTGAAACTTTTCAAATCCCTCTCAAAATTGTTGAAATTCTCTTGAAGCTTTTAAAATTCTCTCTAGAATTTTCAAAATCCATGTCCACATGTTTACAATTTCACGTCAAAAAATTGCTAAAATTCCAGTTGAAATTTTTTCAAAGTCCCTGAAAATTTTTCCAATTTTTGTCCCAATTCTTCCCATTCCCATTGAAACTTTTCAAATCCCTCTCAAAATTGTTGAAATTCTCTTGAAGCTTTTAAAATTCTCTCTAGAATTTTCAAAATCCATGTCCACATGTTTACAATTTCACGTCAAAAAATGGCTAAAATTCCAATTGAAATTTTTTCAAAGTCCCTTAAAAAATTTCCAATTTTTGTCCCAATTCTTCCCATTCCCATTGAAACTTTTCAAATCCCTCCCAAAATTGTTGAAAATCTGTTGAAGCTTTTAAAATTCTCTCTAGAATTTTCAAAATCCATGTCCACATGTTTACAATTTCACGTCAAAAAATGGCTAAAATTCCAGTTGAAATTTTTTCAAAGTCCCTTCAAAATTTTCCAATTTTTGTCCCAATTCTTCCCATTCCCATTGAAACTTTTCAAATCCCTCTCAAAATTGTTGAAATTCTCTTGAAGCTTTTAAAATTCTCTCTAGACTTTTCAAAATCCATGGCCACATGTTTACAATTTCACGTCAAAAAATGGCTAAAATTCCAGTTGAAATTTTTTCAAAGTCCCTTAAAAATTTTCCAATTTTTGTCCCAATTCTTCCCATTCCCATTGAAACTTTTCAAATCCCTCTCAAAATTGTGGAAATTCTGTTGAAGCTTTTAAAATTCTCTCTAGAATTTTCAAAATCCACTTCAACATGTTTACAATTTCACGTCAAAAAATGGCTAAAATTCCAGTTGAAATTTTTTCAAAGTCCCTTAAAAATTTTCCAATTTTTGTCCCAATTCTTCCCATTCCCATTGAAACTTTTCAAATCCCTCTCAAAATTGTTGAAATTCTCTTGAAGCTTTTAAAATTCTCTCTAGAATTTTCAAAATCCACTTCAACATGTTTACAATTTCACGTCAAAAAATGGCTAAAATGCCAGTTGAAATTTTTTCAAAGTCCCTTAAAAATTTTCCAATTTTTGTCCCAATTCTTCCCATTCCCATTGAAACTTTTCAAATCCCTCTCAAAATTGTTGAAATTCTGTTGAAGCTTTTAAAATTCTCTCTAGAATTTTCAAAATCCACTTCAACATGTTTACAATTTCACGTCAAAAAATGGCTAAAATTCCAGTTGAAATTTTTTCAAAGTCCCTTAAAAATTTTCCAATTTTTGTCCCAATTCTTCCCATTCCCATTGAAACTTTTCAAATCCCTCTCAAAATTGTTGAAATTCTCTTGAAGCTTTTAAAATTCTCTCTAGAATTTTCAAAATCCATGTCCACATGTTTACAATTTCACGTCAAAAAACGGCTAAAATTCCAGTTGAAATTTTTTCAAAGTCCCTTAAAAATTTTCCAATTTTTGTCCCAATTCTTCCCATGCCCATTGAAACTTTTCAAATCCCTCTCAAAATTGTGGAAATTCTGTTGAAGCTTTTAAAATTCTCTCTAGAATTTTCAAAATCCACTTCAACATGTTTACAATTTCACGTCAAAAAATCGCTAAAATGCCAGTTGAAATTTTTTCAAAGTCCCTTAAAAATTTTCCAATTTTTGTCCCAATTCTTCCCATTCCCATTGAAACTTTTCAAATCCCTCTCAAAATTGTTGAAATTCTGTTGAAGCTTTTAAAATTCTCTCTAGAATTTTCAAAATCCACTTCATCATGTTTACAATTTCACGTCAAAAAATGGCTAAAATTCCAGTTGAAATTTTTTCAAAGTCCCTTAAAAATTTTCCAATTTTTGTCCCAATTCTTCCCATTCCCATTGAAACTTTTCAAATCCCTCTCAAAATTGTTGAAATTCTCTTGAAGCTTTTAAAATTCTCTCTAGAATTTTCAAAATCCATGTCCACATGTTTACAATTTCACGTCAAAAAACGGCTAAAATTCCAGTTGAAATTTTTTCAAAGTCCCTTAAAAATTTTCCAATTTTTGTCCCAATTCTTCCCATGCCCATTGAAACTTTTCAAATCCCTCTCAAAATTGTTGAAATTCTCTTGAAGCTTTTAAAATTCTCTCTAGAATTTTCAAAATCCACTTCAACGTGTTTACAATTTCACGTCAAAAAATTGCTAAAATTTCAGTTGAAATTTTTTCAAAGTCCCTTAAAAATTTTCCAATTTTTGTCCCAATTCTTCCCATGCCCATTGAAACTTTTCAAATCCCTCTCAAAATTGTGGAAATTCTGTTGAAGCTTTTAAAATTCTCTCTAGAATTTTCAAAATCCACTTCAACATGTTTACAATTTCACGTCAAAAAATGGCTAAAATTCCAGTTGAAATTTTTTCAAAGTCCCTTAAAAATTTTCCAATTTTTGTCCCAATTCTTCCCATGCCCATTGAAACTTTTCAAATCCCTCTCAAAATTGTTGAAATTCTCTTGAAGCTTTTAAAATTCTCTCTAGAATTTTCAAAATCCATGTCCACATGTTTACAATTTCACGTCAAAAAATTGCTAAAATTCCAGTTGAAATTTTTTCAAAGTCCCTTCAAAATTTTCCAATTTTTGTCCCAATTCTTCCCATTCCCATTGAAACTTTTCAAATCCCTCTCAAAATTCTGGAAATTCTCTTGAAGCTTTTAAAATTCTCTCTAGAATTTTCAAAATCCATGGCCACATGTTTACAATTTCACGTCAAAAAACGGCTAAAATTCCAGTTGAAATTTTTTCAAAGTCCCTTAAAAATTTTCCAATTTTTGTCCCAATTCTTCCCATTCCCATTGAAACTTTTCAAATCCCTCTCAAAATTGTGGAAATTCTGTTGAAGCTTTTAAAATTCTCTCTAGAATTTTCAAAATCCATGTCCACATGTTTACAATTTCACGTCAAAAAATGGCTAAAATGCCAGTTGAAATTTTTTCAAAGTCCCTGAAAAATTTTCCAATTTTTGTCCCAATTCTTCCCATTCCCATTGAAACTTTTCAAATCCCTCTCAAAATTGTTGAAATTCTGTTGAAGCTTTTAAAATTCTCTCTAGAAATTTCAAAATCCATGTCCACATGTTTACAATTTCACGTCAAAAAACGGCTAAAATTCCAGTTGAAATTTTTTTAAAGTCCCTTAAAAATTTTCCAATTTTTGTCCCAATTCTTCCCATGCCCATTGAAACTTTTCAAATCCCTCTCAAAATTGTTGAAATTCTCTTGAAGCTTTTAAAATTCTCTCTAGAATTTTCAAAATCCATGTCCACATGTTTACAATTTCACGTCAAAAAATGGCTAAAATTCCAGTTGAAATTTTTTCAAAGTCCCTTAAAAATTTTCCCATTTTTGTCCCAATTCTTCCCATTCCCATTGAAACTTTTCAAATCCCTCTCAAAATTGTTGAAATTCTCTTGAAGCTTTTAAAATTCTCTCTAGAATTTTCAAAATCCATGTCCACATGTTTACAATTTCACGTCAAAAAACGGCTAAAATTCCAGTTGAAATTTTTTCAAAGTCCCTGAAAAATTTTCCAATTTTTGTCCCAATTCTTCCCATTCCCATTGAAACTTTTCAAATCCCTCTCAAAATTGTTGAAATTCTCTTGAAGCATTTAAAATTCTCTCTAGAATTTTCAAAATCCATGTCCACATGTTTACAATTTCACGTCAAAAAATGGCTAAAATTTCAGTTGAAATTTTTTCAAAGTCCCTTCAAAATTTTCCAATTTTTGTCCCAATTCTTCCCATTCCCATTGAAACTTTTCAAATCCCTCTCAAAATTGTTGAAATTCTGTTGAAGCTTTTAAAATTCTCTCTAGAATTTTCAAAATCCACTTCAACATGTTTACAATTTCACGTCAAAAAATGGCTAAAATTCCAGTTGAAATTTTTTCAAAGTCCCTTAAAAATTTTCCAATTTTTGTCCCAATTCTTCCCATTCCCATTGAAACTTTTCAAATCCCTCTCAAAATTGTGGAAATTCTGTTGAAGCTTTTAAAATTCTCTCTAGAATTTTCAAAATCCACTTCAACATGTTTACAATTTCACGTCAAAAAATGGCTAAAATTCCAGTTGAAATTTTTTCAAAGTCCCTTAAAAATTTTCCAATTTTTGTCCCAATTCTTCCCATTCCCATTGAAACTTTTCAAATCCCTCTCAAAATTGTGGAAATTCTCTTGAAGCTTTTAAAATTCTCTCTAGAATTTTCAAAATCCATGTCCACATGTTTACAATTTCACGTCAAAAAATGGCTAAAATTCCAGTTGAAATTTTTTCAAAGTCCCTTCAAAATTTTCCAATTTTTGTCCCAATTCTTCCCATTCCCATTGAAACTTTTCAAATCCCTCTCAAAATTGTTGAAATTCTCTTGAAGCTTTTAAAATTCTCTCTAGACTTTTCAAAATCCATGGCCACATGTTTACAATTTCACGTCAAAAAATGGCTAAAATTCCAGTTGAAATTTTTTCAAAGTCCCTTAAAAATTTTCCAATTTTTGTCCCAATTCTTCCCATTCCCATTGAAACTTTTCAAATCCCTCTCAAAATTGTGGAAATTCTGTTGAAGCTTTTAAAATTCTCTCTAGAATTTTCAAAATCCACTTCAACATGTTTACAATTTCACGTCAAAAAATGGCTAAAATTCCAGTTGAAATTTTTTCAAAGTCCCTTAAAAATTTTCCAATTTTTGTCCCAATTCTTCCCATTCCCATTGAAACTTTTCAAATCCCTCTCAAAATTGTTGAAATTCTCTTGAAGCTTTTAAAATTCTCTCTAGAATTTTCAAAATCCATGTCCACATGTTTACAATTTCACGTCAAAAAATGGCTAAAATTTCAGTTGAAATTTTTTCAAAGTCCCTTAAAAATTTTCCAATTTTTGTCCCAATTCTTCCCATTCCCATTGAATCTTTTCAAATCCCTCTCAAAATTGTGGAAATTCTGTTGAAGCTTTTAAAATTCTCTCTAGAATTTTCAAAATCCATGTCCACATGTTTACAATTTCACGTCAAAAAATGGCTAAAATTCCAGTTGAAATTTTTTCAAAGTCCCTTAAAAATTTTCCAATTTTTGTCCCAATTCTTCCCATTCCCATTGAAACTTTTCAAATCCCTCTCAAAATTGTGGAAATTCTGTTGAAGCTTTTAAAATTCTCTCTAGAATTTTCAAAATCCACTTCAACATGTTTACAATTTCACGTCAAAAAATGGCTAAAATTCCAGTTGAAATTTTTTCAAAGTCCCTTAAAAATTTTCCAATTTTTGTCCCAATTCTTCCCATTCCCATTGAAACTTTTCAAATCCCTCTCAAAATTGTTGAAATTCTCTTGAAGCTTTTAAAATTCTCTCTAGAATTTTCAAAATCCATGTCCACATGTTTACAATTTCACGTCAAAAAATGGCTAAAATTCCAGTTGAAATTTTTTCAAAGTCCCTTAAAAATTTTCCAATTTTTGTCCCAATTCTTCCCATTCCCATTGAATCTTTTCAAATCCCTCTCAAAATTGTGGAAATTCTGTTGAAGCTTTTAAAATTCTCTCTAGAATTTTCAAAATCCATGTCCACATGTTTACAATTTCACGTCAAAAAATGGCTAAAATTCCAGTTGAAATTTTTTCAAAGTCCCTTAAAAATTTTCCAATTTTTGTCCCAATTCTTCCCATTCCCATTGAAACTTTTCAAATCCCTCTCAAAATTGTGGAAATTCTGTTGAAGCTTTTAAAATTCTCTCTAGAATTTTCAAAATCCATGTCCACATGTTTACAATTTCACGTCAAAAAATGGCTAAAATGCCAGTTGAAATTTTTTCAAAGTCCCTTAAAAATTTTCCAATTTTTGTCCCAATTCTTCCCATTCCCATTGAAACATTTCAAATCCCTCTCAAAATTGTGGAAATTCTGTTGAAGCTTTTAAAATTCTCTCTAGAATTTTCAAAATCCACTTCAACATGTTTACAATTTCACGTCAAAAAATGGCTAAAATTCCAGTTGAAATTTTTTCAAAGTCCCTTAAAAATTTTCCAATTTTTGTCCCAATTCTTCCCATTCCCATTGAAACTTTTCAAATCCCTCTCAAAATTGTTGAAATTCTCTTGAAGCTTTTAAAATTCTCTCTAGAATTTTCAAAATCCATGTCCACATGTTTACAATTTCACGTCAAAAAACGGCTAAAATTCCAGTTGAAATTTTTTTAAAGTCCCTTAAAAATTTTCCAATTTTTGTCCCAATTCTTCCCATTCCCATTGAAACTTTTCAAATCCCTCTCAAAATTGTAGAAATTTTGTTGAAGCTTTTAAAATTCTCTCTAGAATTTTCAAAATCCATGTCCACATGTTTACAATTTCATGTCAAAAAATTGCTAAAATTCCAGTTGAAATTTTTTCAAAGTCCCTTCAAAATTTTCCAATTTTTGTCCCAATTCTTCCCATTCCCATTGAAACTTTTCAAATCCCTCTCAAAATTCTGGAAATTCTCTTGAAGCTTTTAAAATTCTCTCTAGAATTTTCAAAATCCATGGCCACATGTTTACAATTTCACGTCAAAAAACGGCTAAAATTCCAGTTGAAATTTTTTCAAAGTCCCTTAAAAATTTTCCAATTTTTGTCCCAATTCTTCCCATTCCCATTGAAACTTTTCAAATCCCTCTCAAAATTGTGGAAATTCTCTTGAAGCTTTTAAAATTCTCTCTAGAATTTTCAAAATCCATGTCCACATGTTTACAATTTCACGTCAAAAAATGGCTAAAATTCCAGTTGAAATTTTTTCAAAGTCCCTTAAAAATTTTCCAATTTTTGTCCCAATTCTTCCCATTCCCATTGAAACTTTTCAAATCCCTCTCAAAATTGTTGAAATTCTGTTGAAGCTTTTAAAATTCTCTCTAGAATTTTCAAAATCCATGTCCACATGTTTACAATTTCACGTCAAAAAATGGCTAAAATTCCAGTTGAAATTTTTTCAAAGTCCCTTAAAAATTTTCCAATTTTTGTCCCAATTCTTCCCATTCCCATTGAAACTTTTCAAATCCCTCTCAAAATTGTTGAAATTCTCTTGAAGCTTTTAAAATTCTCTCTAGAATTTTCAAAATCCATGTCCACATGTTTACAATTTCACGTCAAAAAATTGCTAAAATTCCAGTTGGAATTTTTTCAAAGTCCCTTCAAAATTTTCCAATTTTTGTCCCAATTCTTCCCATTCCCATTGAAACTTTTCAAATCCCTCTCAAAATTCTGGAAATTCTCTTGAAGCTTTTAAAATTCTCTCTAGAATTTTCAAAATCCATGGCCACATGTTTACAATTTCACGTCAAAAAATGGCTAAAATTCCAGTTGAAATTTTTTCAAAGTCCCTTAAAAATTTTCCAATTTTTGTCCCAATTCTTCCCATTCCCATTGAATCTTTTCAAATCCCTCTCAAAATTGTTGAAATTCTGTTGAAGCTTTTAAAATTCTCTCTAGAATTTTCAAAATCCATGTCCACATGTTTACAATTTCACGTCAAAAAATGGCTAAAATTCCAGTTGAAATTTTTTAAAGTCCCTGAAAATTTTTCCAATTTTTGTCCCAATTCTTCCCATTCCCATTGAAACTTTTCAAATCCCTCTCAAAATTGTTGAAATTCTCTTGAAGCTTTTAAAATTCTCTCTAGAATTTTCAAAATCCATGTCCACATGTTTACAATTTCACGTCAAAAAATGGCTAAAATTCCAATTGAAATTTTTTCAAAGTCCCTTAAAAATTTTCCAATTTTTGTCCCAATTCTTCCCATTCCCATTGAAACTTTTCAAATCCCTCTCAAAATTGTTGAAATTCTCTTGAAGCTTTTAAAATTCTCTCTAGAATTTTCAAAATCCATGTCCACATGTTTACAATTTCACGTCAAAAAATGGCTAAAATTCCAGTTGAAATTTTTTCAAAGTCCCTGAAAAATTTTCCAATTTTTGTCCCAATTCTTCCCATTCCCATTGAAACTTTTCAAATCCCTCTCAAAATTCTGGAAATTCTCTTGAAGCTTTTAAAATTCTCTCTAGAATTTTCAAAATCCACTTCAACGTGTTTACAATTTCACGTCAAAAAATTGCTAAAATTCCAGTTGAAATTTTTTCAAAGTCCCTTAAAAATTTTCCAATTTTTGTCCCAATTCTTCCCATTCCCATTGAAACTTTTCAAATCCCTCTCAAAATTGTTGAAATTCTCTTGAAGCTTTTAAAATTCTCTCTACAATTTTCAAAATCCATGTCCACATGTTTACAATTTCACGTCAAAAAATGGCTAAAATTCCAGTTGAAATTTTTTCAAAGTCCCTTAAAAATTTTCCAATTTTTGTCCCAATTCTTCCCATTCCCATTGAAACTTTTCAAATCCCTCTCAAAATTGTGGAAATTCTGTTGAAGCTTTTAAAATTCTCTCTAGAATTTTCAAAATCCATGTCCACATGTTTACAATTTCACGTCAAAAAATGGCTAAAATTCCAGTTGAAATTTTTTCAAAGTCCCTGAAAAATTTTCCAATTTTTGTCCCAATTCTTCCCATTCCCATTGAAACTTTTCAAATCCCTCTCAAAATTGTTGAAATTCTCTTGAAGCTTTTAAAATTCTCTCTAGAATTTTCAAAATCCATGTCCACATGTTTACAATTTCACGTCAAAAAATGGCTAAAATTCCAGTTGAAATTTTTTCAAAGTCCCTTCAAAATTTTCCAATTTTTGTCCCAATTCTTCCCATTCCCATTGAATCTTTTCAAATCCCTCTCAAAATTGTTGAAATTCTCTTGAAGCTTTTAAAATTCTCTCTAGAATTTTCAAAATCCATGTCCACATGTTTACAATTTCACATAAAAAAATGGCTAAAATTTCAGTTGAAATTTTTTCAAAGTCCCTTCAAAATTTTCCAATTTTTGTCCCAATTCTTCCCATTCCCATTGAAACTTTTCAAATCCCTCTCAAAATTCTGGAAATTCTCTTGAAGCTTTTAAAATTCTCTCTAGAATTTTCAAAATCCATGGCCACATGTTTACAATTTCACGTCAAAAAACGGCTAAAATTTCAGTTGAAATTTTTTCAAAGTCCCTTAAAAATTTTCCAATTTTTGTCCCAATTCTTCCCATTCCCATTGAAACTTTTCAAATCCCTCTCAAAATTGTGGAAATTCTGTTGAAGCTTTTAAAATTCTCTCTAGAATTTTCAAAATCCATGGCCACATGTTTACAATTTCACATAAAAAAACGGCTAAAATTCCAGTTGAAATTTTTTCAAAGTCCCTTAAAAATTTTCCAATTTTTGTCCCAATTCTTCCCATTCCCATTGAAACTTTTCAAATCCCTCTCAAAATTGTTGAAATTCTCTTGAAGCTTTTAAAATTCTCTCTAGAATTTTCAAAATCCACTTCAACATGTTTACAATTTCACATAAAAAAATTGCTAAAATTTCAGTTGAAATTTTTTCAAAGTCCCTTCAAAATTTTCCAATTTTTGTCCCAATTCTTCCCATTCCCATTGAAACTTTTCAAATCCCTCTCAAAATTCTGGAAATTCTCTTGAAGCTTTTAAAATTCTCTCTAGAATTTTCAAAATCCATGTCCACATGTTTACAATTTCACGTCAAAAAATGGCTAAAATTCCAGTTGAAATTTTTTCAAAGTCCCTTAAAAATTTTCCAATTTTTGTCCCAATTCTTCCCATTCCCATTGAAACTTTTCAAATCCCTCTCAAAATTCTGGAAATTCTCTTGAAGCTTTTAAAATTCTCTCTAGAATTTTCAAAATCCATGGCCACATGTTTACAATTTCACATAAAAAAATTGCTAAAATTTCAGTTGAAATTTTTTCAAAGTCCCTTAAAAATTTTCCAATTTTTGTCCCAATTCTTCCCATTCCCATTGAAACTTTTCAAATCCCTCTCAAAATTCTGGAAATTCTGTTGAAGCTTTTAAAATTCTCTCTAGAATTTTCAAAATCCATGGCCACATGTTTACAATTTCACGTCAAAAAATGGCTAAAATTCCAGTTGCAATTTTTTCAAAGTCCCTTAAAAATTTTCCAATTTTGTCCCAATTCTTCCCATTCCCATTGAAACTTTTCAAATCCCTCTCAAAATTGTTGAAATTCTGTTGAAGCTTTTAAAATTCTCTCTAGAATTTTCAAAATCCATGTCCACATGTTTACAATTTCACGTCAAAAAACGGCTAAAATTTCAGTTGAAATTTTTTCAAAGTCCCTTAAAAATTTTCCAATTTTTGTCCCAATTCTTCCCATTCCCATTGAAACTTTTCAAATCCCTCTCAAAATTCTGGAAATTCTCTTGAAGCTTTTAAAATTCTCTCTAGAATTTTCAAAATCCATGTCCACATGTTTACAATTTCACATAAAAAAACGGCTAAAATTCCAGTTGAAATTTTTTCAAAGTCCCTTCAAAATTTTCCAATTTTTGTCCCAATTCTTCCCATTCCCATTGAAACTTTTCAAATCCCTCTCAAAATTGTTGAAATTCTCTTGAAGCTTTTAAAATTCTCTCTAGAATTTTCAAAATCCATGTCCACATGTTTACAATTTCACATAAAAAAATTGCTAAAATTTCAGTTGAAATTTTTTCGAAGTCCCTTCAAAATTTTCCAATTTTTGTCCCAATTCTTCCCATTCCCATTGAAACTTTTCAAATCCCTCTCAAAATTGTGGAAATTCTGTTGAAGCTTTTAAAATTCTCTCTAGAATTTTCAAAATCCATGTCCACATGTTTACAATTTCACGTCAAAAAATGGCTAAAATTCCAGTTGAAATTTTTTCAAAGTCCCTTAAAAATTTTCCAATTTTTGTCCCAATTCTTCCCATTCCCATTGAAACTTTTCAAATCCCTCTCAAAATTGTGGAAATTCTGTTGAAGCTTTTAAAATTCTCTCTAGAATTTTCAAAATCCATGGCCACATGTTTACAATTTCACGTCAAAAAATGGCTAAAATTCCAGTTGAAATTTTTTCAAAGTCCCTTAAAAATTTTCCAATTTTCGTCCCAATTCTTCCCATTCTCATTGAAACTTTTCAAATCCCTCTCAAAATTGTTGAAATTCTCTTGAAGCTTTTAAAATTCTCTCTAGAATTTTCAAAATCCATGTCCACATGTTTACAATTTCACGTCAAAAAATGGCTAAAATTCCAGTTGAAATTTTTTCAAAGTCCTTTCTAAATTTTCCAATTTTTGTCCCAATTCTTCCCATTCCCATTGAAACTTTTCAAATCCCTCTCAAATTTGTTGAAATTCTCTTGAAGCTTTTAAAATTCTCTCTAGAATTTTCAAAATCCATGTCCACATGTTTACAATTTCACGTCAAAAAACGGCTAAAATTCCAGTTGAAATTTTTTCAAAGTCCCTTAAAAATTTTCCAATTTTTGTCCCAATTCTTCCCATTCCCATTGAAACTTTTCAAATCCCTCTCAAAATTCTGGAAATTCTCTTGAAGCTTTTAAAATTCTCTCTAGAATTTTCAAAATCCATGTCCACATGTTTACAATTTCACATAAAAAAATTGCTAAAATTTCAGTTGAAATTTTTTCAAAGTCCCTTCAAAATTTTCCAATTTTTGTCCCAATTCTTCCCATTCCCATTGAAACTTTTCAAATCCCTCTCAAAATTCTGGAAATTCTCTTGAAGCTTTTAAAATTCTCTCTAGAATTTTCAAAATCCATGGCCACATGTTTACAATTTCACGTCAAAAAATGGCTAAAATTCCAGTTGAAATTTTTTCAAAGTCCCTTAAAAATTTTCCAATTTTTGTCCCAATTCTTCCCATTCCCATTGAAACTTTTCAAATCCCTCTCAAAATTGTGGAAATTCTGTTGAAGCTTTTAAAATTCTCTCTAGAATTTTCAAAATCCATGGCCACATGTTTACAATTTCACGTCAAAAAATGGCTAAAATTCCAGTTGAAATTTTTTCAAAGTCCCTGAAAATTTTTCCAATTTTCGTCCCAATTCTTCCCATTCCCATTGAAACTTTTCAAATCCCTCTCAAATTTGTTGAAATTCTCTTGAAGCTTTTAAAATTCTCTCTAGAATTTTCAAAATCCATGTCCACATGTTTACAATTTCACGTCAAAAAACGGCTAAAATTCCAGTTGAAATTTTTTCAAAGTCCCTTAAAAATTTTCCAATTTTTGTCCCAATTCTTCCCATTCCCATTGAAACTTTTCAAATCCCTCTCAAAATTCTGGAAATTCTCTTGAAGCTTTTAAAATTCTCTCTAGAATTTTCAAAATCCATGTCCACATGTTTACAATTTCACATAAAAAAATTGCTAAAATTTCAGTTGAAATTTTTTCAAAGTCCCTTAAAAATTTTCCAATTTTTGTCCCAATTCTTCCCATTCCCATTGAAACTTTTCAAATCCCTCTCAAAATTGTTGAAATTCTCTTGAAGCTTTTAAAATTCTCTCTAGAATTTTCAAAATCCATGGCCACATGTTTACAATTTCACGTCAAAAAATGGCTAAAATTCCAGTTGAAATTTTTTCAAAGTCCCTTAAAAATTTTCCAATTTTTGTCCCAATTCTTCCCATTCCCATTGAAACTTTTCAAATCCCTCTCAAAATTGTTGAAATTCTGTTGAAGCTTTTAAAATTCTCTCTAGAATTTTCAAAATCCATGTCCACATGTTTACAATTTCACATCAAAAAATTGCTAAAATTCCAGTTGAAATTTTTCAAAGTCCCTGAAAATTTTTCCAATTTTTGTCCCAATTCTTCCCATTCCCATTGAAACTTTTCAAATCCCTCTCAAAATTGTTGAAATTCTCTTGAAGCTTTTAAAATTCTCTCTACAATTTTCAAAATCCATGTCCACATGTTTACAATTTCACGTCAAAAAATGGCTAAAATTCCAGTTGAAATTTTTTCAAAGTCCCTTAAAAATTTTCCAATTTTTGTCCCAATTCTTCCCATTCCCATTGAAACTTTTCAAATCCCTCTCAAAATTGTTTAAATTCTGTTGAAGCTTTTAAAATTCTCTCTAGAATTTTCAAAATCCATGTCCACATGTTTACAATTTCACATAAAAAAACGGCTAAAATTCCAGTTGAAATTTTTTCAAAGTCCCTTCAAAATTTTCCAATTTTTGTCCCAATTCTTCCCATTCCCATTGAAACTTTTCAAATCCCTCTCAAAATTGTTGAAATTCTCTTGAAGCTTTTAAAATTCTCTCTAGAATTTTCAAAATCCATGGCCACATGTTTACAATTTCACGTCAAAAAATGGCTAAAATTCCAGTTGAAATTTTTTCAAAGTCCCTTAAAAATTTTCCAATTTTTGTCCCAATTCTTCCCATTCCCATTGAAACTTTTCAAATCCCTCTCAAAATTGTGGAAATTCTGTTGAAGCTTTTAAAATTCTCTCTAGAATTTTCAAAATCCACTTCACCATGTTTACAATTTCACGTCAAAAAATGGCTAAAATTCCAGTTGAAATTTTTTCAAAGTCCCTTAAAAATTTTCCAATTTTTGTCCCAATTCTTCCCATTCCCATTGAAACTTTTCAAATCCCTCTCAAAATTGTGGAAATTCTCTTGAAGCTTTTAAAATTCTCTCTAGAATTTTCAAAATCCATGTCCACATGTTTACAATTTCACGTCAAAAAATGGCTAAAATGCCAGTTGAAATTTTTTCAAAGTCCCTTAAAAATTTTCCAATTTTCGTCCCAATTCTTCCCATTCCCATTGAAACTTTTCAAATCCCTCCCAAAATTGTTGAAATTCTGTTGAAGCTTTTAAAATTCTCTCTAGAATTTTCAAAATCCATGGCCACATGTTTACAATTTCACGTCAAAAAATGGCTAAAATTCCAGTTGAAATTTTTTCAAAGTCCCTTCAAAATTTTCCAATTTTTGTCCCAATTCTTCCCATTCCCATTGAAACTTTTCAAATCCCTCTCAAATTTGTTGAAATTCTCTTGAAGCTTTTAAAATTCTCTCTAGAATTTTCAAAATCCATGTCCACATGTTTACAATTTCACGTCAAAAAATGGCTAAAATTCCAGTTGAAATTTTTTCAAAGTCCCTGAAAAATTTTCCAATTTTTGTCCCAATTCTTCCCATTCCCATTGAAACTTTTCAAATCCCTCTCAAAATTGTTGAAATTCTCTTGAAGCTTTTAAAATTCTCTCTAGAATTTTCAAAATCCACTTCATCATGTTTACAATTTCACGTTAAAAATGGCTAAAATTCCAGTTGAAATTTTTTCAAAGTCCCTTAAAAATTTTCCAATTTTTGTCCCAATTCTTCCCATTCCCATTGAAACTTTTCAAATCCCTCTCAAAATTCTGGAAATTCTCTTGAAGCTTTTAAAATTCTCTCTAGAATTTTCAAAATCCATGTCCACATGTTTACAATTTCACGTCAAAAAATGGCTAAAATTCCAGTTGAAATTTTTTCAAAGTCCCTTAAAAATTTTCCAATTTTTGTCCCAATTCTTCCCATTCCCATTGAAACTTTTCAAATCCCTCTCAAAATTGTTGAAATTCTCTTGAAGCTTTTAAAATTCTCTCTAGAATTTTCAAAATCCATGGCCACATGTTTACAATTTCACGTCAAAAAATTGCTAAAATTCCAGTTGAAATTTTTTCAAAGTCCCTGAAAATTTTTCCAATTTTTGTCCCAATTCTTCCCATTCCCATTGAAACTTTTCAAATCCCTCTCAAAATTGTTGAAATTCTCTTGAAGCTTTTAAAATTCTCTCTAGAATTTTCAAAATCCATGTCCACATGTTTACAATTTCACGTCAAAAAATGGCTAAAATTCCAATTGAAATTTTTTCAAAGTCCCTTAAAAAATTTCCAATTTTTGTCCCAATTCTTCCCATTCCCATTGAAACTTTTCAAATCCCTCCCAAAATTGTTGAAATTCTGTTGAAGCTTTTAAAATTCTCTCTAAAATTTTCAAAATCCACTTCAACATGTTTACAATTTCACGTCAAAAAATTGCTAAAATTCCAGTTGAAATTTTTTCAAAGTCCCTTAAAAATTTTCCAATTTTTGTCCCAATTCTTCCCATTCCCATTGAAACTTTTCAAATCCCTCTCAAAATTGTTGAAATTCTCTTGAAGCTTTTAAAATTCTCTCTAGAATTTTCAAAATCCATGTCCACATGTTTACAATTTCACGTCAAAAAATGGCTAAAATTCCAGTTGAAATTTTTTCAAAGTCCCTGAAAAATTTTCCAATTTTTGTCCCAATTCTTCCCATTCCCATTGAAACTTTTCAAATCCCTCTCAAAATTGTGGAAATTCTGTTGAAGCTTTTAAAATTCTCTCTAGAATTTTCAAAATCCATGTCCACATGTTTACAATTTCACGTCAAAAAATGGCTAAAATTCCAGTTGAAATTTTTTCAAAGTCCCTTCAAAATTTTCCAATTTTTGTCCCAATTCTTCCCATTCCCATTGAAACTTTTCAAATCCCTCTCAAAATTGTTGAAATTCTGTTGAAGCTTTTAAAATTCTCTCTAGAATTTTCAAAATCCATGTCCACATGTTTACAATTTCACATCAAAAAATTGCTAAAATTCCAGTTGAAATTTTTTCAAAGTCCCTGAAAATTTTTCCAATTTTTGTCCCAATTCTTCCCATTCCCATTGAAACTTTTCAAATCCCTCTCAAAATTGTTGAAATTCTCTTGAAGCTTTTAAAATTCTCTCTACAATTTTCAAAATCCATGTCCACATGTTTACAATTTCACGTCAAAAAATGGCTAAAATTCCAGTTGAAATTTTTTCAAATCCCTTAAAAATTTTCCAATTTTTGTCCCAATTCTTCCCATTCCCATTGAAACTTTTCAAATCCCTCTCAAAATTGTTTAAATTCTGTTGAAGCTTTTAAAATTCTCTCTAGAATTTTCAAAATCCATGTCCACATGTTTACAATTTCACATAAAAAAACGGCTAAAATTCCAGTTGAAATTTTTTCAAAGTCCCTTAAAAATTTTCCAATTTTTGTCCCAATTCTTCCCATTCCCATTGAAACTTTTCAAATCCCTCTCAAAATTGTTGAAATTCTCTTGAAGCTTTTAAAATTCTCTCTAGAATTTTCAAAATCCATGGCCACATGTTTACAATTTCACGTCAAAAAATGGCTAAAATTCCAGTTGAAATTTTTTCAAAGTCCCTTAAAAATTTTCCAATTTTTGTCCCAATTCTTCCCATTCCCATTGAAACTTTTCAAATCCCTCTCAAAATTGTGGAAATTCTGTTGAAGCTTTTAAAATTCTCTCTAGAATTTTCAAAATCCACTTCACCATGTTTACAATTTCACGTCAAAAAATGGCTAAAATTCCAGTTGAAATTTTTTCAAAGTCCCTTAAAAATTTTCCAATTTTTGTCCCAATTCTTCCCATTCCCATTGAAACTTTTCAAATCCCTCTCAAAATTCTGGAAATTCTCTTGAAGCTTTTAAAATTCTCTCTAGAATTTTCAAAATCCATGTCCACATGTTTACAATTTCACGTCAAAAAATGGCTAAAATGCCAGTTGAAATTTTTTCAAAGTCCCTTAAAAATTTTCCAATTTTCGTCCCAATTCTTCCCATTCCCATTGAAACTTTTCAAATCCCTCCCAAAATTGTTGAAATTCTCTTGAAGCTTTTAAAATTCTCTCTAGAATTTTCAAAATCCATGGCCACATGTTTACAATTTCACGTCAAAAAATGGCTAAAATTCCAGTTGAAATTTTTTCAAAGTCCCTTCAAAATTTTCCAATTTTTGTCCCAATTCTTCCCATTCCCATTGAAACTTTTCAAATCCCTCTCAAATTTGTTGAAATTCTCTTGAAGCTTTTAAAATTCTCTCTAGAATTTTCAAAATCCATGTCCACATGTTTACAATTTCACGTCAAAAAATGGCTAAAATTCCAGTTGAAATTTTTTCAAAGTCCCTGAAAAATTTTCCAATTTTTGTCCCAATTCTTCCCATTCCCATTGAAACTTTTCAAATCCCTCTCAAAATTGTTGAAATTCTCTTGAAGCTTTTAAAATTCTCTCTAGAATTTTCAAAATCCACTTGATCATGTTTACAATTTCACGTTAAAAATGGCTAAAATTCCAGTTGAAATTTTTTCAAAGTCCCTTAAAAATTTTCCAATTTTTGTCCCAATTCTTCCCATTCCCATTGAAACTTTTCAAATCCCTCTCAAAATTCTGGAAATTCTCTTGAAGCTTTTAAAATTCTCTCTAGAATTTTCAAAATCCATGTCCACATGTTTACAATTTCACGTCAAAAAATGGCTAAAATTCCAGTTGAAATTTTTTCAAAGTCCCTTAAAAATTTTCCAATTTTTGTCCCAATTCTTCCCATTCCCATTGAAACTTTTCAAATCCCTCTCAAAATTGTTGAAATTCTCTTGAAGCTTTTAAAATTCTCTCTAGAATTTTCAAAATCCATGGCCACATGTTTACAATTTCACGTCAAAAAATTGCTAAAATTCCAGTTGAAATTTTTTCAAAGTCCCTGAAAATTTTTCCAATTTTTGTCCCAATTCTTCCCATTCCCATTGAAACTTTTCAAATCCCTCTCAAAATTGTTGAAATTCTCTTGAAGCTTTTAAAATTCTCTCTAGAATTTTCAAAATCCATGTCCACATGTTTACAATTTCACGTCAAAAAATGGCTAAAATTCCAATTGAAATTTTTTCAAAGTCCCTTAAAAAATTTCCAATTTTTGTCCCAATTCTTCCCATTCCCATTGAAACTTTTCAAATCCCTCCCAAAATTGTTGAAATTCTGTTGAAGCTTTTAAAATTCTCTCTAGAATTTTCAAAATCCACTTCAACATGTTTACAATTTCACGTCAAAAAATTGCTAAAATTCCAGTTGAAATTTTTTCAAAGTCCCTTAAAAATTTTCCAATTTTTGTCCCAATTCTTCCCATTCCCATTGAAACTTTTCAAATCCCTCTCAAAATTGTTGAAATTCTGTTGAAGCTTTTAAAATTCTCTCTAGAATTTTCAAAATCCATGTCCACATGTTTACAATTTCACGTCAAAAAATGGCTAAAATTCCAGTTGAAATTTTTTCAAAGTCCCTGAAAAATTTTCCAATTTTTGTCCCAATTCTTCCCATTCCCATTGAAACTTTTCAAATCCCTCTCAAAATTGTTGAAATTCTCTTGAAGCTTTTAAAATTCTCTCTAGAATTTTCAAAATCCACTTCATCATGTTTACAATTTCACGTTAAAAATGGCTAAAATTCCAGTTGAAATTTTTTCAAAGTCCCTGAAAAATTTTCCAATTTTTGTCCCAATTCTTCCCATTCCCATTGAAACTTTTCAAATCCCTCTCAAAATTGTGGAAATTCTGTTGAAGCTTTTAAAATTCTCTCTAGAATTTTCAAAATCCATGTCCACATGTTTACAATTTCACGTCAAAAAATGGCTAAAATGCCAGTTGAAATTTTTTCAAAGTCCCTTAAAAATTTTCCAATTTTTGTCCCAATTCTTCCCATTCCCATTGAAACTTTTCAAATCCCTCTCAAAATTGTTGAAATTCTGTTGAAGCTTTTAAAATTCTCTCTAGAATTTTCAAAATCCATGTCCACATGTTTACAATTTCACATAAAAAAATGGCTAAAATTCCAGTTGAAATTTTTTCAAAGTCCCTTCAAAATTTTCCAATTTTTGTCCCAATTCTTCCCATTCCCATTGAAACTTTTCAAATCCCTCTCAAAATTCTGGAAATTCTCTTGAAGCTTTTAAAATTCTCTCTAGAATTTTCAAAATCCATGGCCACATGTTTACAATTTCACGTCAAAAAATGGCTAAAATTCCAGTTGAAATTTTTTCAAAGTCCCTTAAAAATTTTCCAATTTTTGTCCCAATTCTTCCCATTCCCATTGAAACTTTTCAAATCCCTCTCAAAATTGTGGAAATTCTGTTGAAGCTTTTAAAATTCTCTCTAGAATTTTCAAAATCCATGGCCACATGTTTACAATTTCACGTCAAAAAATTGCTAAAATTCCAGTTGAAATTTTTTCAAAGTCCCTGAAAATTTTTCCAATTTTTGTCCCAATTCTTCCCATTCCCATTGAAACTTTTCAAATCCCTCTCAAAATTCTGGAAATTCTGTTGAAGCTTTTAAAATTCTCTCTAGAATTTTCAAAATCCACTTCAACGTGTTTACAATTTCACGTCAAAAAATTGCTAAAATTCCAGTTGAAATTTTTTCAAAGTCCCTTAAAAATTTTCCAATTTTTGTCCCAATTCTTCCCATTCCCATTGAAACTTTTCAAATCCCTCTCAAAATTGTTGAAATTCTCTTGAAGCTTTTAAAATTCTCTCTAGAATTTTCAAAATCCATGGCCACATGTTTACAATTTCACGTCGAAAAATGGCAAAAATTCCAGTTGAAATTTTCTCAAAGTCCCTGAAAAATTTTCCAATTTTTGTCCCAATTCTTCCCATTCCCATTGAAACTTTTCAAATCCCTCTCAAAATTGTTGAAATTCTGTTGAAGCTTTTAAAATTCTCTCTAGAATTTTCAAAATCCATGTCCACATGTTTACAATTTCACGTCAAAAAATGGCTAAAATTCCAGTTGAAATTTTTTCAAAGTCCCTGAAAAATTTTCCAATTTTTGTCCCAATTCTTCCCATTCCCATTGAAACTTTTCAAATCCCTCTCAAAATTGTTTAAATTCTGTTGAAGCTTTTAAAATTCTCTCTAGAATTTTCAAAATCCATGTCCACATGTTTACAATTTCACGTCAAAAAATGGCTAAAATTTCAGTTGAAATTTTTTCAAAGTCCCTTAAAAATTTTCCAATTTTTGTCCCAATTCTTCCCATTCCCATTGAATCTTTTCAAATCCCTCTCAAAATTGTGGAAATTCTGTTGAAGCTTTTAAAATTCTCTCTAGAATTTTCAAATCCACTTCCACATGTTTACAATTTCACGTCAAAAAATTGCTAAAATTCCAGTTGAAATTTTTTCAAAGTCCCTTAAAAATTTTCCAATTTTTGTCCCAATTCTTCCCATTCCCATTGAAACTTTTCAAATCCCTCTCAAAATTGTTGAAATTCTCTTGAAGCTTTTAAAATTCTCTCTAGAATTTTCAAAATCCATGTCCACATGTTTACAATTTCACGTCAAAAAATGGCTAAAATTCCAGTTGAAATTTTTTCAAAGTCCCTTAAAAATTTTCCAATTTTTGTCCCAATTCTTCCCATTCCCATTGAAACTTTTCAAATCCCTCTCAAAATTGTTGAAATTCTCTTGAAGCTTTTAAAATTCTCTCTAGAATTTTCAAAATCCACTTCATCATGTTTACAATTTCACGTTAAAAATGGCTAAAATTCCAGTTGAAATTTTTTCAAAGTCCCTTAAAAATTTTCCAATTTTTGTCCCAATTCTTCCCATTCCCATTGAAACTTTTCAAATCCCTCTCAAAATTGTTGAAATTCTGTTGAAGCTTTTAAAATTCTCTCTAGAATTTTCAAAATCCATGTCCACATGTTTACAATTTCACATAAAAAAATGGCTAAAATGCCAGTTGAAATTTTTTCAAAGTCCCTTAAAAATTTTCCAATTTTTGTCCCAATTCTTCCCATTCCCATTGAAACTTTTCAAATCCCTCTCAAAATTGTTGAAATTCTGTTGAAGCTTTTAAAATTCTCTCTAGAATTTTCAAAATCCATGTCCACATGTTTACAATTTCACATAAAAAAATGGCTAAAATTCCAGTTGAAATTTTTTCAAAGTCCCTTAAAAATTTTCCAATTTTTGTCCCAATTCTTCCCATTCCCATTGAAACTTTTCAAATCCCTCTCAAAATTGTTGAAATTCTCTTGAAGCTTTTAAAATTCTCTCTAGAATTTTCAAAATCCATGTCCACATGTTTACAATTTCACGTCAAAAAACGGCTAAAATTCCAGTTGAAATTTTTTCAAAGTCCCTGAAAAATTTTCCAATTTTTGTCCCAATTCTTCCCATTCCCATTGAAACTTTTCAAATCTCTCTCAAAATTGTTGAAATTCTCTTGAAGCTTTTAAAATTCTCTCTAGAATTTTCAAAATCCATGTCCACATGTTTACAATTTCACATAAAAAAATTGCTAAAATTCCAGTTGAAATTTTTTCAAAGTCCCTTCAAAATTTTCCAATTTTTGTCCCAATTCTTCCCATTCCCATTGAAACTTTTCAAATCCCTCTCAAAATTCTGGAAATTCTCTTGAAGCTTTTAAAATTCTCTCTAGAATTTTCAAAATCCATGGCCACATGTTTACAATTTCACGTCAAAAAATGGCTAAAATTCCAGTTGAAATTTTTTCAAAGTCCCTTAAAAATTTTCCAATTTTTGTCCCAATTCTTCCCATTCCCATTGAAACTTTTCAAATCCCTCTCAAAATTGTGGAAATTCTGTTGAAGCTTTTAAAATTCTCTCTAGAATTTTCAAAATCCATGGCCACATGTTTACAATTTCACGTCAAAAAATTGCTAAAATTCCAGTTGAAATTTTTTCAAAGTCCCTGAAAATTTTTCCAATTTTTGTCCCAATTCTTCCCATTCCCATTGAAACTTTTCAAATCCCTCTCAAAATTGTGGAAATTCTGTTGAAGCTTTTAAAATTCTCTCTAGAATTTTCAAAATCCACTTCAACGTGTTTACAATTTCACGTCAAAAAATTGCTAAAATTCCAGTTGAAATTTTTTCAAAGTCCCTTAAAAATTTTCCAATTTTTGTCCCAATTCTTCCCATTCCCATTGAAACTTTTCAAATCCCTCTCAAAATTGTTGAAATTCTCTTGAAGCTTTTAAAATTCTCTCTACAATTTTCAAAATCCATGTCCACATGTTTACAATTTCACGTCAAAAAATGGCTAAAATTCCAATTGAAATTTTTTCAAAGTCCCTTAAAAAATTTCCAATTTTTGTCCCAATTCTTCCCATTCCCATTGAAACTTTTCAAATCCCTCCCAAAATTGTTGAAATTCTGTTGAAGCTTTTAAAATTCTCTCTAGAATTTTCAAAATCCACTTCAACATGTTTACAATTTCACGTCAAAAAATTGCTAAAATTCCAGTTGAAATTTTTTCAAAGTCCCTTAAAAATTTTCCAATTTTTGTCCCAATTCTTCCCATTCCCATTGAAACTTTTCAAATCCCTCTCAAAATTGTTGAAATTCTGTTGAAGCTTTTAAAATTCTCTCTAGAATTTTCAAAATCCATGTCCACATGTTTACAATTTCACGTCAAAAAATGGCTAAAATTCCAGTTGAAATTTTTTCAAAGTCCCTGAAAAATTTTCCAATTTTTGTCCCAATTCTTCCCATTCCCATTGAAACTTTTCAAATCCCTCTCAAAATTGTTGAAATTCTCTTGAAGCTTTTAAAATTCTCTCTAGAATTTTCAAAATCCACTTCATCATGTTTACAATTTCACGTTAAAAATGGCTAAAATTCCAGTTGAAATTTTTTCAAAGTCCCTTCAAAATTTTCCAATTTTTGTCCCAATTCTTCCCATTCCCATTGAAACTTTTCAAATCCCTCTCAAAATTGTGGAAATTCTGTTGAAGCTTTTAAAATTCTCTCTAGAATTTTCAAAATCCATGTCCACATGTTTACAATTTCACGTCAAAAAATGGCTAAAATGCCAGTTGAAATTTTTTCAAAGTCCCTTAAAAATTTTCCAATTTTTGTCCCAATTCTTCCCATTCCCATTGAAACTTTTCAAATCCCTCTCAAAATTGTTGAAATTCTGTTGAAGCTTTTAAAATTCTCTCTAGAATTTTCAAAATCCATGTCCACATGTTTACAATTTCACATAAAAAAATGGCTAAAATTCCAGTTGAAATTTTTTCAAAGTCCCTTAAAAATTTTCCAATTTTTGTCCCAATTCTTCCCATTCCCATTGAAACTTTTCAAATCCCTCTCAAAATTCTGGAAATTCTCTTGAAGCTTTTAAAATTCTCTCTAGAATTTTCAAAATCCATGGCCACATGTTTACAATTTCACGTCAAAAAATGGCTAAAATTCCAGTTGAAATTTTTTCAAAGTCCCTTAAAAATTTTCCAATTTTTGTCCCAATTCTTCCCATTCCCATTGAAACTTTTCAAATCCCTCTCAAAATTGTGGAAATTCTGTTGAAGCTTTTAAAATTCTCTCTAGAATTTTCAAAATCCATGGCCACATGTTTACAATTTCACGTCAAAAAATTGCTAAAATTCCAGTTGAAATTTTTTCAAAGTCCCTTCAAAATTTTCCAATTTTTGTCCCAATTCTTCCCATTCCCATTGAAACTTTTCAAATCCCTCTCAAAATTGTGGAAATTCTGTTGAAGCTTTTAAATTCTCTCTAGAATTTTCAAAATCCACTTCAACGTGTTTACAATTTCACGTCAAAAAATTGCTAAAATTCCAGTTGAAATTTTTTCAAAGTCCCTTAAAAATTTTCCAATTTTTGTCCCAATTCTTCCCATTCCCATTGAAACTTTTCAAATCCCTCTCAAAATTGTTGAAATTCTCTTGAAGCTTTTAAAATTCTCTCTACAATTTTCAAAATCCATGTCCACATGTTTACAATTTCACGTCAAAAAATGGCTAAAATTCCAGTTGAAATTTTCTCAAAGTCCCTGAAAAATTTTCCAATTTTTGTCCCAATTCTTCCCATTCCCATTGAAACTTTTCAAATCCCTCTCAAAATTGTGGAAATTCTGTTGAAGCTTTTAAAATTCTCTCTAGAATTTTCAAAATCCACTTCATCATGTTTACAATTTCACGTCAAAAAATGGCTAAAATTCCAGTTGAAATTTTTTCAAAGTCCCTGAAAAATTTTCCAATTTTTGTCCCAATTCTTCCCATTCCCATTGAAACTTTTCAAATCCCTCTCAAAATTGTTTAAATTCTGTTGAAGCTTTTAAAATTCTCTCTAGAATTTTCAAAATCCATGTCCACATGTTTACAATTTCACGTCAAAAAATGGCTAAAATTTCAGTTGAAATTTTTTCAAAGTCCCTTAAAAATTTTCCAATTTTTGTCCAATTCTTCCCATTCCCATTGAATCTTTTCAAATCCCTCTCAAAATTGTGGAAATTCTGTTGAAGCTTTTAAAATTCTCTCTAGAATTTTCAAAATCCACTTCCACATGTTTACAATTTCACGTCAAAAAATGGCTAAAATTCCAGTTGAAATTTTTTCAAAGTCCCTTAAAAATTTTCCAATTTTTGTCCCAATTCTTCCCATTCCCATTGAAACTTTTCAAATCCCTCTCAAAATTGTTGAAATTCTCTTGAAGCTTTTAAAATTCTCTCTAGAATTTTCAAAATCCATGTCCACATGTTTACAATTTCACGTCAAAAAATGGCTAAAATTCCAGTTGAAATTTTTTCAAAGTCCCTTAAAAATTTTCCAATTTTTGTCCCAATTCTTCCCATTCCCATTGAAACTTTTCAAATCCCTCTCAAAATTGTTGAAATTCTCTTGAAGCTTTTAAAATTCTCTCTAGAATTTTCAAAATCCACTTCATCATGTTTACAATTTCACGTTAAAAATGGCTAAAATTCCAGTTGAAATTTTTTCAAAGTCCCTTAAAAATTTTCCAATTTTTGTCCCAATTCTTCCCATTCCCATTGAAACTTTTCAAATCCCTCTCAAAATTGTGGAAATTCTGTTGAAGCTTTTAAAATTCTCTCTAGAATTTTCAAAATCCATGTCCACATGTTTACAATTTCACATAAAAAAATGGCTAAAATGCCAGTTGAAATTTTTTCGAAGTCCCTTAAAAATTTTCCAATTTTTGTCCCAATTCTTCCCATTCCCATTGAAACTTTTCAAATCCCTCTCAAAATTGTTGAAATTCTGTTGAAGCTTTTAAAATTCTCTCTAGAATTTTCAAAATCCATGTCCACATGTTTACAATTTCACATAAAAAAATGGCTAAAATTCCAGTTGAAATTTTTTCAAAGTCCCTTAAAAATTTTCCAATTTTTGTCCCAATTCTTCCCATTCCCATTGAAACTTTTCAAATCCCTCTCAAAATTGTTGAAATTCTCTTGAAGCTTTTAAAATTCTCTCTAGAATTTTCAAAATCCATGTCCACATGTTTACAATTTCACGTCAAAAAACGGCTAAAATTCCAGTTGAAATTTTTTCAAAGTCCCTGAAAAATTTTCCAATTTTTGTCCCAATTCTTCCCATTCCCATTGAAACTTTTCAAATCTCTCTCAAAATTGTTGAAATTCTCTTGAAGCTTTTAAATTCTCTCTAGAATTTTCAAAATCCATGTCCACATGTTTACAATTTCACATAAAAAAATTGCTAAAATTCCAGTTGAAATTTTTTCAAAGTCCCTTCAAAATTTTCCAATTTTTGTCCCAATTCTTCCCATTCCCATTGAAACTTTTCAAATCCCTCTCAAAATTCTGGAAATTCTCTTGAAGCTTTTAAAATTCTCTCTAGAATTTTCAAAATCCATGGCCACATGTTTACAATTTCACGTCAAAAAATGGCTAAAATTCCAGTTGAAATTTTTTCAAAGTCCCTTAAAAATTTTCCAATTTTTGTCCCAATTCTTCCCATTCCCATTGAAACTTTTCAAATCCCTCTCAAAATTGTGGAAATTCTGTTGAAGCTTTTAAAATTCTCTCTAGAATTTTCAAAATCCATGGCCACATGTTTACAATTTCACGTCAAAAAATTGCTAAAATTCCAGTTGAAATTTTTTCAAAGTCCCTGAAAATTTTTCCAATTTTTGTCCCAATTCTTCCCATTCCCATTGAAACTTTTCAAATCCCTCTCAAAATTGTGGAAATTCTGTTGAAGCCTTTAAAATTCTCTCTAGAATTTTCAAAATCCACTTCAACGTGTTTACAATTTCACGTCAAAAAATTGCTAAAATTCCAGTTGAAATTTTTTCAAAGTCCCTTAAAAATTTTCCAATTTTTGTCCCAATTCTTCCCATTCCCATTGAAACTTTTCAAATCCCTCTCAAAATTGTTGAAATTCTCTTGAAGCTTTTAAAATTCTCTCTACAATTTTCAAAATCCATGTCCACATGTTTACAATTTCACGTCAAAAAATTGCTAAAATTCCAGTTGCAATTTTTTCAAAGTCCCTGAAAAATTTTCCAATTTTTGTCCCAATTCTTCCCATTCCCATTGAAACTTTTCAAATCCCTCTCAAAATTGTTGAAATTCTCTTGAAGCTTTTAAAATTCTCTCTAGAATTTTCAAAATCCATGTCCACATGTTTACAATTTCACGTCAAAAAATGGCTAAAATTCCAGTTGAAATTTTTTCAAAGTCCCTTCAAAATTTTCCAATTTTTGTCCCAATTCTTCCCATTCCCATTGAAACTTTTCAAATCCCTCTCAAAATTGTTTAAATTCTCTTGAAGCTTTTAAAATTCTCTCTAGAATTTTCAAAATCCATGTCCACATGTTTACAATTTCACGTCAAAAAATTGCTAAAATTCCAGTTGAAATTTTTTCAAAGTCCCTGAAAATTTTTCCAATTTTTGTCCCAATTCTTCCCATTCCCATTGAAACTTTTCAAATCCCTCTCAAAATTGTGGAAATTCTCTTGAGGCTTTTAAAATTCTGTCTAGAATTTTCAAAATCCACTTCATCATGTTTACAATTTCACGTCAAAAAATGGCTAAAATTCCAGTTGAAATTTTTTCAAAGTCCCTTAAAAAATTTCAATTTTTGTCCCAATTCTTCCCATTCCCATTGAAACTTTTCAAATCCCTCCCAAAATTGTTGAAATTCTGTTGAAGCTTTTAAAATTCTCTCTAGAATTTTCAAAACCCACTTCAACATGTTTACAATTTCACGTCAAAAAATGGCTAAAATTCCAGTTGAAATTTTTTCAAAGTCCCTTAAAAATTTTCCAATTTTTGTCCCAATTCTTCCCATTCCCATTGAAACTTTTCAAATCCCTCTCAAAATTGTTGAAATTCTGTTGAAGCTTTTAAAATTCTCTCTAGAATTTTCAAAATCCATGGCCACATGTTTACAATTTCACGTCAAAAAATGGCTAAAATTCCAGTTGAAATTTTTTCAAAGTCCCTGAAAAATTTCCAATTTTTGTCCCAATTCTTCCCATTCCCATTGAAACTTTTCAAATCCCTCTCAAAATTGTTGAAATTCTCTTGAAGCTTTTAAAATTCTCTCTAGAATTTTCAAAATCCACTTCATCATGTTTACAATTTCACGTTAAAAATGGCTAAAATTCCAGTTGAAATTTTTTCAAAGTCCCTTAAAAATTTTCCAATTTTTGTCCCAATTCTTCCCATTCCCATTGAAACTTTTCAAATCCCTCTCAAAATTGTTGAAATTCTCTTGAAGCTTTTAAAATTCTCTCTAGAATTTTCAAAATCCATGTCCACATGTTTACAATTTCACGTCAAAAAACGGCTAAAATTCCAGTTGAAATTTTTTCAAAGTCCCTTAAAAATTTTCCAATTTTTGTCCCAATTCTTCCCATTCCCATTGAAACTTTTCAAATCCCTCTCAAAATTGTTGAAATACTCTTGAAGCTTTTAAAATTCTCTCTAGAATTTTCAAAATCCATGTCCACATGTTTACAATTTCACATAAAAAAATTGCTAAAATTTCAGTTGAAATTTTTTCAAAGTCCCTTCAAAATTTTCCAATTTTTGTCCCAATTCTTCCCATTCCCATTGAAACTTTTCAAATCCCTCTCAAAATTCTGGAAATTCTCTTGAAGCTTTTAAAATTCTCTCTAGAATTTTCAAAATCCATGGCCACATGTTTACAATTTCACGGTCAAAAAATGGCTAAAATTCCAGTTGAAATTTTTTCAAAGTCCCTTAAAAATTTTCCAATTTTTGTCCCAATTCTTCCCATTCCCATTGAAACTTTTCAAATCCCTCTCAAAATTGTGGAAATTCTGTTGAAGCTTTTAAAATTCTCTCTAGAATTTTCAAAATCCATGGCCACATGTTTACAATTTCACGTCAAAAAATTGCTAAAATTCCAGTTGAAATTTTTTCAAAGTCCCTGAAAATTTTTCCAATTTTTGTCCCAATTCTTCCCATTCCCATTGAAACTTTTCAAATCCCTCTCAAAATTGTGGAAATTCTGTTGAAGCTTTTAAAATTCTCTCTAGAATTTTCAAAATCCACTTCAACGTGTTTACAATTTCACATCAAAAAATTGCTAAAATTCCAGTTGAAATTTTTTCAAAGTCCCTTAAAAATTTTCCAATTTTTGTCCCAATTCTTCCCATTCCCATTGAAACTTTTCAAATCCCTCTCAAAATTGTTGAAATTCTCTTGAAGCTTTTAAAATTCTCTCTACAATTTTCAAAATCCATGTCCACATGTTTACAATTTCACGTCAAAAAATGGCTAAAATTCCAGTTGAAATTTTTTCAAAGTCCCTTAAAAATTTTCCAATTTTTGTCCCAATTCTTCCCATTCCCATTGAAACTTTTCAAATCCCTCTCAAAATTGTTGAAATTCTGTTGAAGCTTTTAAAATTCTCTCTAGAATTTTCAAAATCCATGTCCACATGTTTACAATTTCACGTCAAAAAATGGCTAAAATTCCAGTTGAAATTTTTTCAAAGTCCCTGAAAAATTTCCAATTTTTGTCCCAATTCTTCCCATTCCCATTGAAACTTTTCAAATCCCTCTCAAAATTGTTGAAATTCTCTTGAAGCTTTTAAAATTCTCTCTAGAATTTTCAAAATCCACTTCATCATGTTTACAATTTCACGTTAAAAATGGCTAAAATTCCAGTTGAAATTTTTTCAAAGTCCCTTAAAAATTTTCCAATTTTTGTCCCAATTCTTCCCATTCCCATTGAAACTTTTCAAATCCCTCTCAAAATTGTTGAAATTCTCTTGAAGCTTTTAAAATTCTCTCTAGAATTTTCAAAATCCATGTCCACATGTTTACAATTTCATGTCAAAAAATGGCTAAAATTCCAATTGAAATTTTTTCAAAGTCCCTTAAAAATTTTCCAATTTTTGTCCCAATTCTTCCCATTCCCATTGAAACTTTTCAAATCCCTCTCAAAATTGTTGAAATTCTGTTGAAGCTTTTAAAATTCTCTCTAGAATTTTCAAAATCCATGTCCACATGTTTACAATTTCACATAAAAAAATGGCTAAAATTCCAGTTGAAATTTTTTCAAAGTCCCTTAAAAATTTTCCAATTTTTGTCCCAATTCTTCCCATTCCCATTGAAACTTTTCAAATCCCTCTCAAAATTGTTGAAATTCTCTTGAAGCTTTTAAAATTCTCTCTAGAATTTTCAAAATCCATGTCCACATGTTTACAATTTCACGTCAAAAAACGGCTAAAATTCCAGTTGAAATTTTTTCAAAGTCCCTTAAAAATTTTCCAATTTTTGTCCCAATTCTTCCCATTCCCATTGAAACTTTTCAAATCCCTCTCAAAATTGTTGAAATTCTCTTGAAGCTTTTAAAATTCTCTCTAGAATTTTCAAAATCCATGTCCACATGTTTACAATTTCACATAAAAAAATTGCTAAAATTTCAGTTGAAATTTTTTCAAAGTCCCTTCAAAATTTTCCAATTTTTGTCCCAATTCTTCCCATTCCCATTGAAACTTTTCAAATCCCTCTCAAAATTCTGGAAATTCTCTTGAAGCTTTTAAAATTCTCTCTAGAATTTTCAAAATCCATGGCCACATGTTTACAATTTCACGTCAAAAAATGGCTAAAATTCCAGTTGAAATTTTTTCAAAGTCCCTTAAAAATTTTCCAATTTTTGTCCCAATTCTTCCCATTCCCATTGAAACTTTTCAAATCCCTCTCAAAATTGTGGAAATTCTGTTGAAGCTTTTAAAATTCTCTCTAGAATTTTCAAAATCCATGGCCACATGTTTACAATTTCACGTCAAAAAATTGCTAAAATTCCAGTTGAAATTTTTTCAAAGTCCCTGAAAATTTTTCCAATTTTTGTCCCAATTCTTCCCATTCCCATTGAAACTTTTCAAATCCCTCTCAAAATTGTTGAAATTCTCTTGAAGCTTTTAAAATTCTCTCTACAATTTTCAAAATCCATGTCCACATGTTTACAATTTCACGTCAAAAAATGGCTAAAATTCCAGTTGAAATTTTCTCAAAGTCCCTGAAAAATTTTCCAATTTTTGTCCCAATTCTTCCCATTCCCATTGAAACTTTTCAAATCCCTCTCAAAATTGTTGAAATTCTGTTGAAGCTTTTAAAATTCTCTCTAGAATTTTCAAAATCCACTTCATCATGTTTACAATTTCACGTCAAAAAATGGCTAAAATTCCAGTTGAAATTTTTTCAAAGTCCCTGAAAAATTTTCCAATTTTTGTCCCAATTCTTCCCATTCCCATTGAAACTTTTCAAATCCCTCTCAAAATTGTTTAAATTCTGTTGAAGCTTTTAAAATTCTCTCTAGAATTTTCAAAATCCATGTCCACATGTTTACAATTTCACGTCAAAAAATGGCTAAAATTTCAGTTGAAATTTTTTCAAAGTCCCTGAAAAATTTTCCAATTTTTGTCCCAATTCTTCCCATTCCCATTGAATCTTTTCAAATCCCTCTCAAAATTGTGGAAATTCTGTTGAAGCTTTTAAAATTCTCTCTAGAATTTTCAAAATCCATGGCCACATGTTTACAATTTCACGTCAAAAAATGGCTAAAATTCCAGTTGAAATTTTTTCAAAGTCCCTTAAAAATTTTCCAATTTTTGTCCCAATTCTTCCCATTCCCATTGAAACTTTTCAAATCCCTCTCAAAATTGTTGAAATTCTGTTGAAGCTTTTAAAATTCTCTCTAGAATTTTCAAAATCCATGTCCACATGTTTACAATTTCACGTCAAAAAATGGCTAAAATTCCAGTTGAAATTTTTTCAAAGTCCCTTAAAAATTTTCCAATTTTTGTCCCAATTCTTCCCATTCCCATTGAAACTTTTCAAATCCCTCTCAAAATTGTTGAAATTCTGTTGAAGCTTTTAAAATTCTCTCTAGAATTTTCAAAATCCATGTCCACATGTTTACAATTTCACGTCAAAAAACGGCTAAAATTCCAGTTGAAATTTTTTCAAAGTCCCTTAAAAATTTTCCAATTTTTGTCCCAATTCTTCCCATTCCCATTGAAACTTTTCAAATCCCTCTCAAAATTGTTGAAATTCTCTTGAAGCTTTTAAAATTCTCTCTAGAATTTTCAAAATCCATGGCCACATGTTTACAATTTCACGTCAAAAAATGGCTAAAGTTCCAATTGAAATTTTTTCAAAGTCCCTTAAAAAATTTCCAATTTTTGTCCCAATTCTTCCCATTCCCATTGAAACTTTTCAAATCCCTCCCAAAATTGTTGAAAATCTGTTGAAGCTTTTAAAATTCTCTCTAGAATTTTCAAAATCCATGGCCACATGTTTACAATTTCACGTCAAAAAATGGCTAAAATTCCAGTTGAAATTTTTTCAAAGTCCCTTAAAAATTTTCCAATTTTTGTCCCAATTCTTCCCATTCCCATTGAAACTTTTCAAATCCCTCTCAAAATTGTTGAAATTCTCTTGAAGCTTTTAAAATTCTCTCTAGAATTTTCAAAATCCACTTCAACATGTTTACAATTTCACGTCAAAAAATGGCTAAAATTCCAGTTGAAATTTTTTCAAAGTCCCTTAAAAATTTTCCAATTTTTGTCCCAATTCTTCCCATTCCCATTGAAACTTTTCAAATCCCTCTCAAAATAGTGGAAATTCTGTTGAAGCTTTTAAAATTCTCTCTAGAATTTTCAAAATCCATGTCCACATGTTTACAATTTCACGTCAAAAAATGGCTAAAATGCCAGTTGAAATTTTTTCAAAGTCCCTTAAAAATTTTCCAATTTTTGTCCCAATTCTTCCCATTCCCATTGAATCTTTTCAAATCCCTCTCAAAATTGTGGAAATTCTGTTGAAGCTTTTAAAATTCTCTCTAGAATTTTCAAAATCCATGTCCACATGTTTACAATTTCACGTCAAAAAATGGCTAAAATTCCAGTTGAAATTTTTTCAAAGTCCCTTAAAAATTTTCCAATTTTTGTCCCAATTCTTCCCATTCCCATTGAAACTTTTCAAATCCCTCTCAAAATTGTTGAAATTCTGTTGAAGCTTTTAAAATTCTCTCTAGAATTTTCAAAATCCATGTCCACATGTTTACAATTTCACGTCAAAAAACGGCTAAAATTCCAGTTGAAATTTTTTCAAAGTCCCTTAAAAATTTTCCAATTTTTGTCCCAATTCTTCCCATTCCCATTGAAACTTTTCAAATCCCTCTCAAAATTGTTGAAATTCTCTTGAAGCTTTTAAAATTCTCTCTAGAATTTTCAAAATCCATGGCCACATGTTTACAATTTCACGTCAAAAAATGGCTAAAATTCCAATTGAAATTTTTTCAAAGTCCCTTAAAAAATTTCCAATTTTTGTCCCAATTCTTCCCATTCCCATTGAAACTTTTCAAATCCCTCCCAAAATTGTTGAAAATCTGTTGAAGCTTTTAAAATTCTCTCTAGAATTTTCAAAATCCATGGCCACATGTTTACAATTTCACGTCAAAAAACGGCTAAAATTCCAGTTGAAATTTTTTCAAAGTCCCTTAAAAATTTTCCAATTTTTGTCCCAATTCTTCCCATTCCCATTGAAACTTTTCAAATCCCTCTCAAAATTGTTGAAATTCTCTTGAAGCTTTTAAAATTCTCTCTAGAATTTTCAAAATCCACTTCAACATGTTTACAATTTCACGTCAAAAAATGGCTAAAATTCCAGTTGAAATTTTTTCAAAGTCCCTTAAAAATTTTCCAATTTTTGTCCCAATTCTTCCCATTCCCATTGAAACTTTTCAAATCCCTCTCAAAATAGTGGAAATTCTGTTGAAGCTTTTAAAATTCTCTCTAGAATTTTCAAAATCCACTTCAACATGTTTACAATTTCACGTCAAAAAATTGCTAAAATTCCAGTTGAAATTTTTTCAAAGTCCCTTAAAAATTTTCCAATTTTTGTCCCAATTCTTCCCATTCCCATTGAAACTTTTCAAATCCCTCTCAAAATTGTTGAAATTCTCTTGAAGCTTTTAAAATTCTCTCTAGAATTTTCAAAATCCATGTCCACATGTTTACAATTTCACGTCAAAAAATGGCTAAAATTCCAGTTGAAATTTTTTCAAAGTCCCTTCAAAATTTTCCAATTTTTGTCCCAATTCTTCCCATTCCCATTGAAACTTTTCAAATCCCTCTCAAAATTGTGGAAATTCTGTTGAAGCTTTTAAAATTCTCTCTAGAATTTTCAAAATCCATGGCCACATGTTTACAATTTCACGTCAAAAAATGGCTAAAATTCCAGTTGAAATTTTTTCAAAGTCCCTTAAAAATTTTCCAATTTTTGTCCCAATTCTTCCCATTCCCATTGAAACTTTTCAAATCCCTCTCAAAATTGTTGAAATTCTCTTGAAGCTTTTAAAATTCTCTCTAGAATTTTCAAAATCCATGTCCACATGTTTACAATTTCACGTCAAAAAATGGCTAAAATGCCAGTTGAAATTTTTTCAAAGTCCCTGAAAAATTTTCCAATTTTTGTCCCAATTCTTCCCATTCCCATTGAAACTTTTCAAATCCCTCTCAAAATTGTTTAAATTCTGTTGAAGCTTTTAAAATTCTCTCTAGAATTTTCAAAATCCATGGCCACATGTTTACAATTTCACGTCAAAAAATGGCTAAAATTCCAGTTGAAATTTTTTCAAAGTCCCTTAAAAAGTTTCCAATTTTTGCCCCAATTCTTCCCATTCCCATTGAAACTTTTCAAATCCCTCTCAAAATTGTTGAAATTCTCTTGAAGCTTTTAAAATTCTCTCTAGAATTTTCAAAATCCATGGCCACATGTTTACAATTTCACGTAAAAAAATGGCTAAAATTTCAGTTGAAATTTTTTCAAAGTCCCTTAAAAATTTTCCAATTTTTGTCCCAATTCTTCCCATTCCCATTGAATCTTTTCAAATCCCTCTCAAAATTGTGGAAATTCTGTTGAAGCTTTTAAAATTCTCTCTAGAATTTTCAAAATCCATGGCCACATGTTTACAATTTCACGTCAAAAAATTGCTAAAATTCCAGTTGAAATTTTTTCAAAGTCCCTTAAAAATTTTCCAATTTTTGTCCCAATTCTTCCCATTCCCATTGAAACTTTTCAAATCCCTCTCAAAATTGTTGAAATTCTGTTGAAGCTTTTAAAATTCTCTCTAGAATTTTCAAAATCCATGTCCACATGTTTACAATTTCACGTCAAAAAATGGCTAAAATTCCAGTTGAAATTTTTTCAAAGTCCCTTAAAAATTTTCCAATTTTTGTCCCAATTCTTCCCATTCCCATTGAAACTTTTCAAATCCCTCTCAAAATTGTTGAAATTCTCTTGAAGCTTTTAAAATTCTCTCTAGAATTTTCAAAATCCATGGCCACATGTTTACAATTTCACGTCAAAAAATGGCTAAAATTCCAGTTGAAATTTTTTCAAAGTCCCTTAAAAATTTTCCAATTTTTGTCCCAATTCTTCCCATTCCCATTGAAACTTTTCAAATCCCTCTCCAAATTGTTGAAATTCTCTTGAAGCTTTTAAAATTCTCTCTAGAATTTTCAAAATCCATGTCCACATGTTTACAATTTCACATAAAAAAATTGCTAAAATTTCAGTTGAAATTTTTTCAAAGTCCCTTAAAAATTTTCCAATTTTTGTCCCAATTCTTCCCATTCCCATTGAAACTTTTCAAATCCCTCTCAAAATTGTTGAAATTCTGTTGAAGCTTTTAAAATTCTCTCTAGAATTTTCAAAATCCATGTCCACATGTTTACAATTTCACGTCAAAAAATGGCTAAAATTCCAGTTGAAATTTTTTCAAAGTCCCTTAAAAAATTTCCAATTTTTGTCCCAATTCTTCCCATTCCCATTGAAACTTTTCAAATCCCTCCCAAAATTGTTGAAAATCTGTTGAAGCTTTTAAAATTCTCTCTAGAATTTTCAAAATCCATGGCCACATGTTTACAATTTCACGTCAAAAAACGGCTAAAATTCCAGTTGAAATTTTTTCAAAGTCCCTTCAAAATTTTCCAATTTTTGTCCCAATTCTTCCCATTCCCATTGAAACTTTTCAAATCCCTCTCAAAATTGTTGAAATTCTCTTGAAGCTTTTAAAATTCTCTCTAGAATTTTCAAAATCCATGTCCACATGTTTACAATTTCACGTCAAAAAATGGCTAAAATTCCAGTTGAAATTTTTTCAAAGTCCCTTAAAAAATTTCCAATTTTTGTCCCAATTCTTCCCATTCCCATTGAAACTTTTCAAATCCCTCCCAAAATTGTTGAAAATCTGTTGAAGCTTTTAAAATTCTCTCTAGAATTTTCAAAATCCATGGCCACATGTTTACAATTTCACGTCAAAAAATGGCTAAAATTCCAGTTGAAATTTTTTCAAAGTCCCTTAAAAATTTTCCAATTTTTGTCCCAATTCTTCCCATTCCCATTGAAACTTTTCAAATCCCTCTCAAAATTGTTGAAATTCTCTTGAAGCTTTTAAAATTCTCTCTAGAATTTTCAAAATCCATGTCCACATGTTTACAATTTCACGTCAAAAAATGGCTAAAATTCCAGTTGAAATTTTTTCAAAGTCCCTTCAAAATTTTCCAATTTTTGTCCCAATTCTTCCCATTCCCATTGAAACTTTTCAAATCCCTCTCAAAATTGTTGAAATTCTGTTGAAGCTTTTAAAATTCTCTCTAGAATTTTCAAAATCCACTTCATCATGTTTACAATTTCATGTCAAAAAATGGCTAAAATTCCAGTTGCAATTTTTTCAAAGTCCCTTAAAAATTTTCCAATTTTTGTCCCAATTCTTCCCATTCCCATTGAAACTTTTCAAATCCCTCTCAAAATTGTTGAAATTCTGTTGAAGCTTTTAAAATTCTCTCTAGAATTTTCAAAATCCATGTCCACATGTTTACAATTTCACGTCAAAAAATGGCTAAAATTCCAGTTGAAATTTTTTCAAAGTCCCTTAAAAATTTTCCAATTTTTGTCCCAATTCTTCCCATTCCCATTGAAACTTTTCAAATCCCTCTCAAAATTGTTGAAATTCTGTTGAAGCTTTTAAAATTCTCTCTAGAATTTTCAAAATCCATGGCCACATGTTTACAATTTCACGTCAAAAAACGGCTAAAATTTCAGTTGAAATTTTTTCAAAGTCCCTTAAAAATTTTCCAATTTTTGTCCCAATTCTTCCCATTCCCATTGAAACTTTTCAAATCCCTCTCAAAATTGTTGAAATTCTCTTGAAGCTTTTAAAATTCTCTCTAGAATTTTCAAAATCCATGTCCACATGTTTACAATTTCACGTCAAAAAACGGCTAAAATTCCAGTTGAAATTTTTTCAAAGTCCCTTAAAAATTTTCCAATTTTTGTCCCAATTCTTCCCATTCCCATTGAAACTTTTCAAATCCCTCTCAAAATTGTTGAAATTCTCTTGAAGCTTTTAAAATTCTCTCTAGAATTCTCAAAATCCATGTCCACATGTTTACAATTTCACATAAAAAAATGGCTAAAATTTCAGTTGAAATTTTTTCAAAGTCCCTTCAAAATTTTCCAATTTTTGTCCCAATTCTTCCCATTCCCATTGAAACTTTTCAAATCCCTCTCAAAATTGTTGAAATTCTGTTGAAGCTTTTAAAATTCTCTCTAGAATTTTCAAAATCCATGGCCACATGTTTACAATTTCACGTCAAAAAATTGCTAAAATTCCAGTTGAAATTTTTTCAAAGTCCCTGAAAATTTTTCCAATTTTTGTCCCAATTCTTCCCATTCCCATTGAAACTTTTCAAATCCCTCTCAAAATTGTTGAAATTCTCTTGAAGCTTTTAAAATTCTCTCTACAATTTTCAAAATCCATATCCACATGTTTACAATTTCACGTAAAAAAATGGCTAAAATTCCAGTTGAAATTTTTTCAAAGTCCCTTAAAAAATTTCCAATTTTTGTCCCAATTCTTCCCATTCCCATTGAAACTTTTCAAATCCCTCTCTAAATTGTTGAAATTCTCTTGAAGCTTTTAAAATTCTCTCTAGAATTTTCAAAATCCATGTCCACATGTTTACAATTTCACATAAAAAAATTGCTAAAATTTCAGTTGAAATTTTTTCAAAGTCCCTTAAAAATTTTCCAATTTTTGTCCCAATTCTTCCCATTCCCATTGAAACTTTTCAAATCCCTCTCAAAATTGTTGAAATTCTCTTGAAGCTTTTAAAATTCTCTCTAGAATTTTCAAAATCCATGTCCACATGTTTACAATTTCACGTCAAAAAATGGCTAAAATTCCAGTTGAAATTTTTTCAAAGTCCCTTAAAAATTTTCCAATTTTTGTCCCAATTCTTCCCATTCCCATTGAAACTTTTCAAATC
>NW_028115300.1:0-24271 GCF_964273445.1 Streptopelia decaocto | reverse complement strand
GATTTGAAAAGTTTCAATGGGAATGGGAAGAATTGGGACAAAAATTGGAAAATTTTTAAGGGACTTTGAAAAAATTTCAACTGGAATTTTAGCCATTTTTTGACGTGAAATTGTAAACATGTGGCCATGGATTTTGAAAATTCTAGAGAGAATTTTAAAAGCTTCAACAGAATTTCAACAATTTTGAGAGGGATTTGAAAAGTTTCAATGGGAATGGGAAGAATTGGGACAAAAATTGGAAAATTTTTAAGGGACTTTGAAAAAATTTCAACTGGAATTTTAGCCATTTTTTTACATGAAATTGTAAACATGTGGACATGGATTTTGAAAATTCTAGAGAGAATTTTAAAAGCTTCAACAGAATTTCAACAATTTTGAGAGGGATTTGAAAAGTTTCAATGGGAATGGGAAGAATTGGGACAAAAATTGGAAAATTTTGAAGGGACTTTGAAAAAATTTCAACTGGAATTTTAGCCATTTTTTGATGTGAAATTGTAAACATGTGGACATGGATTTTGAAAATTCTAGAGAGAATTTTAAAAGCTTCAAGAGAATTTCAACAATTTTGAGAGGGATTTGAAAAGTTTCAATGGGAATGGGAAGAATTGGGACAAAAATTGGAAAATTTTTAAGGGACTTTGAAAAAATTTCAACTGGAATTTTAGCCATTTTTTTACGTGAAATTGTAAACATGTGGACATGGATTTTGAAAATTCTAGAGAGAATTTTAAAAGCTTCAACAGAATTTCAACAATTTTGAGAGGGATTTGAAAAGTTTCAATGGGAATGGGAAGAATTGGGACAAAAATTGGAAAATTTTTAAGGGACTTTGAAAAAATTTCAACTGGAATTTTAGCCATTTTTTGACGTGAAATTGTAAACATGTGGACATGGATTTTGAAAATTCTAGAGAGAATTTTAAAAGCTTCAACAGAATTTCAACAATTTTGAGAGGGATTTGAAAAGTTTCAATGGGAATGGGAAGAATTGGGACAAAAATTGGAAAATTTTTAAGGGACTTTGAAAAAATTTCAACTGGAATTTTAGCCATTTTTTGACGTGAAATTGTAAACATGTGGACATGGATTTTGAAAATTCCAGAGAGAATTTTAAAAGCTTCAAGAGAATTTCAACAATTTTGAGAGGGATTTGAAAAGTTTCAATGGGAATGGGAAGAATTGGGACAAAAATTGGAAAATTTTGAAGGGACTTTGAAAAAATTTCAACTGGAATTTTAGCCATTTTTTGACGTGAAATTGTAAACATGTGGCCATGGATTTTGAAAATTCTAGAGAGAATTTTAAAAGCTTCAAGAGAATTTCAACAATTTTGAGAGGGATTTGAAAAGTTTCAATGGGAATGGGAAGAATTGGGACAAAAATTGGAAAATTTTTAAGGGACTTTGAAAAAATTTCAACTGGAATTTTAGCCATTTTTTTATGTGAAATTGTAAACATGTGGACATGGATTTTGAAAATTCTAGAGAGAATTTTAAAAGCTTCAAGAGAATTTCAACAATTTTGAGAGGGATTTGAAAAGTTTCAATGGGAATGGGAAGAATTGGGACAAAAATTGGAAAATTTTGAAGGGACTTTGAAAAAATTTCAACTGGAATTTTAGCAATTTTTTTACGTGAAATTGTAAACATGTGGACATGGATTTTGAAAATTCTAGAGAGAATTTTAAAAGCTTCAAGAGAATTTCAACAATTTTGAGAGGGATTTGAAAAGTTTCAATGGGAATGGGAAGACTTGGGACAAAAATTGGAAAATTTTTCAGGGACTTTGAAAAAATTTCAACTGGAATTTTAGCAATTTTTTGACGTGAAATTGTAAACATGTTGAAGTGGATTTTGAAAATTCTAGAGAGAATTTTAAAAGCTTCAACAGAATTTCAACAATTTTGAGAGGGATTTGAAAAGTTTCAATGGGAATGGGAAGAATTGGGACAAAAATTGGAAAATTTTTAAGGGACTTTGAAAAAATTTCAACTGGAATTTTAGCCATTTTTTGACGTGAAATTGTAAACATGTGGACATGGATTTTGAAAATTCCAGAGAGAATTTTAAAAGCTTCAAGAGAATTTCAACAATTTTGAGAGGGATTTGAAAAGTTTCAATGGGAATGGGAAGAATTGGGACAAAAATTGGAAAATTTTGAAGGGACTTTGAAAAAATTTCAACTGGAATTTTAGCCATTTTTTGACGTGAAATTGTAAACATGTGGACATGGATTTTGAAAATTCTAGAGAGAATTTTAAAAGCTTCAACAGAATTTCAACAATTTTGAGAGGGATTTGAAAAGTTTCAATGGGAATGGGAAGAATTGGGACAAAAATTGGAAAATTTTGAAGGGACTTTGAAAAAATTTCAACTGGAATTTTAGCCATTTTTTGACGTGAAATTGTAAACATGTGGCCATGGATTTTGAAAATTCTAGAGAGAATTTTAAAAGCTTCAACAGAATTTCAACAATTTTGAGAGGGATTTGAAAAGTTTCAATGGGAATGGGAAGAATTGGGACAAAAATTGGAAAATTTTTAAGGGACTTTGAAAAAATTTCAACTGGAATTTTAGCCATTTTTTGACGTGAAATTGTAAACATGTGGACATGGATTTTGAAAATTCTAGAGAGAATTTTAAAAGCTTCAAGAGAATTTCAACAATTTTGAGAGGGATTTGAAAAGTTTCAATGGGAATGGGAAGAATTGGGACAAAAATTGGAAAATTTTTAAGGGACTTTGAAAAAATTTCAACTGGAATTTTAGCCATTTTTTGACGTGAAATTGTAAACATGTGGACATGGATTTTGAAAATTCCAGAGAGAATTTTAAAAGCTTCAAGAGAATTTCAACAATTTTGAGAGGGATTTGAAAAGTTTCAATGGGAATGGGAAGAATTGGGACAAAAATTGGAAAATTTTGAAGGGACTTTGAAAAAATTTCAACTGGAATTTTAGCCATTTTTTTATGTGAAATTGTAAACATGTGGACATGGATTTTGAAAATTCTAGAGAGAATTTTAAAAGCTTCAACAGAATTTCAACAATTTTGAGAGGGATTTGAAAAGTTTCAATGGGAATGGGAAGAATTGGGACAAAAATTGGAAAATTTTGAAGGGACTTTGAAAAAATTTCAACTGGAATTTTAGCCATTTTTTGACGTGAAATTGTAAACATGTGGCCATGGATTTTGAAAATTATAGAGAGAATTTTAAAAGCTTCAACAGAATTTCAACAATTTTGAGAGGGATTTGAAAAGTTTCAATGGGAATGGGAAGAATTGGGACAAAAATTGGAAAATTTTTAAGGGACTTTGAAAAAATTTCAACTGGAATTTTAGCCATTTTTTGACGTGAAATTGTAAACATGTGGACATGGATTTTGAAAATTCTAGAGAGAATTTTAAAAGCTTCAACAGAATTTCAACAATTTTGAGAGGGATTTGAAAAGTTTCAATGGGAATGGGAAGAATTGGGACAAAAATTGGAAAATTTTTCAGGGACTTTGAAAAAATTTCAACTGGAATTTTAGCAATTTTTTGACGTGAAATTGTAAACATGTTGAAGTGGATTTTGAAAATTCTAGAGAGAATTTTAAAAGCTTCAACAGAATTTCAACAATTTTGAGAGGGATTTGAAAAGTTTCAATGGGAATGGGAAGAATTGGGACAAAAATTGGAAAATTTTTAAGGGACTTTGAAAAAATTTCAACTGGAATTTTAGCAATTTTTAGACGTGAAATTGTAAACATGTTGAAGTGGATTTTGAAAATTCTAGAGAGAATTTTAAAAGCTTCAACAGAATTTCAACAATTTTGAGAGGGATTTGAAAAGTTTCAATGGGAATGGGAAGACTTGGGACAAAAATTGGAAAATTTTGAAGGGACTTTGAAAAAATTTCAACTGGAATTTTAGCCATTTTTTTATGTGAAATTGTAAACATGTGGACATGGATTTTGAAAATTCTAGAGAGAATTTTAAAAGCTTCAACAGAATTTCAACAATTTTGAGAGGGATTTGAAAAGTTTCAATGGGAATGGGAAGACTTGGGACAAAAATTGGAAAATTTTGAAGGGACTTTGAAAAAATTTCAACTGGAATTTTAGCCATTTTTTTACATGAAATTGTAAACATGTGGACATGGATTTTGAAAATTCTAGAGAGAATTTTAAAAGCTTCAAGAGAATTTCAACAATTTTGAGAGGGATTTGAAAAGTTTCAATGGGAATGGGAAGAATTGGGACAAAAATTGGAAAATTTTTAAGGGACTTTGAAAAAATTTCAACTGGAATTTTAGCCATTTTTTGACGTGAAATTGTAAACATGTGGCCATGGATTTTGAAAATTCTAGAGAGAATTTTAAAAGCTTCAACAGAATTTCAACAATTTTGAGAGGGATTTGAAAAGTTTCAATGGGAATGGGAAGAATTGGGACAAAAATTGGAAAATTTTTAAGGGACTTTGAAAAAATTTCAACTGGAATTTTAGCCATTTTTTGACGTGAAATTGTAAACATGTGGACATGGATTTTGAAAATTCTAGAGAGAATTTTAAAAGCTTCAACAGAATTTCAACAATTTTGAGAGGGATTTGAAAAGTTTCAATGGGAATGGGAAGAATTGGGACAAAAATTGGAAAATTTTGAAGGGACTTTGAAAAAATTTCAACTGGAATTTTAGCCATTTTTTTATGTGAAATTGTAAACATGTGGCCATGGATTTTGAAAATTCTAGAGAGAATTTTAAAAGCTTCAAGAGAATTTCAACAATTTTGAGAGGGATTTGAAAAGTTTCAATGGGAATGGGAAGAATTGGGACAAAAATTGGAAAATTTTGAAGGGACTTTGAAAAAATTTCAACTGGAATTTTAGCCATTTTTTTACGTGAAATTGTAAACATGTGGACATGGATTTTGAAAATTCTAGAGAGAATTTTAAAAGCTTCAACAGAATTTCAACAATTTTGAGAGGGATTTGAAAAGTTTCAATGGGAATGGGAAGAATTGGGACAAAAATTGGAAAATTTTTAAGGGACTTTGAAAAAATTTCAACTGGAATTTTAGCCATTTTTTGACGTGAAATTGTAAACATGTGGACATGGATTTTGAAAATTCTAGAGAGAATTTTAAAAGCTTCAAGAGAATTTCAACAATTTTGAGAGGGATTTGAAAAGTTTCAATGGGAATGGGAAGAATTGGGACAAAAATTGGAAAATTTTGAAGGGACTTTGAAAAAATTTCAACTGGAAATTTAGCCATTTTTTGACGTGAAATTGTAAACATGTGGACATGGATTTTGAAAATTCCAGAGAGAATTTTAAAAGCTTCAAGAGAATTTCAACAATTTTGAGAGGGATTTGAAAAGTTTCAATGGGAATGGGAAGAATTGGGACAAAAATTGGAAAATTTTGAAGGGACTTTGAAAAAATTTCAACTGGAATTTTAGCCATTTTTTGACGTGAAATTGTAAACATGTTGAAGTGGATTTTGAAAATTCTAGAGAGAATTTTAAAAGCTTCAACAGAATTTCAACAATTTTGAGAGGGATTTGAAAAGTTTCAATGGGAATGGGAAGAATTGGGACAAAAATTGGAAAATTTTGAAGGGACTTTGAAAAAATTTCAACTGGAATTTTAGCCATTTTTTGACGTGAAATTGTAAACATGTGGCCATGGATTTTGAAAATTATAGAGAGAATTTTAAAAGCTTCAACAGAATTTCAACAATTTTGAGAGGGATTTGAAAAGTTTCAATGGGAATGGGAAGAATTGGAACAAAAATTGGAAAATTTTGAAGGGACTTTGAAAAAATTTCAACTGGAATTTTAGCCATTTTTTGACGTGAAATTGTAAACATGTGGACATGGATTTTGAAAATTCTAGAGAGAATTTTAAAAGCTTCAACAGAATTTCAACAATTTTGAGAGGGATTTGAAAAGTTTCAATGGGAATGGGAAGAATTGGGACAAAAATTGGAAAATTTTTAAGGGACTTTGAAAAAATTTCAACTGGAATTTTAGCCATTTTTTGACGTGAAATTGTAAACATGTGGCCATGGATTTTGAAAATTCTAGAGAGAATTTTAAAAGCTTCAAGAGAATTTCAACAATTTTGAGAGGGATTTGAAAAGTTTCAATGGGAATGGGAAGAATTGGGACAAAAATTGGAAAATTTTGAAGGGACTTTGAAAAAATTTCAACTGGAATTTTAGCAATTTTTTGACGTGAAATTGTAAACATGTGGACATGGATTTTGAAAATTCTAGAGAGAATTTTAAAAGCTTCAACAGAATTTCAACAATTTTGAGAGGGATTTGAAAAGTTTCAATGGGAATGGGAAGAATTGGGACAAAAATTGGAAAATTTTTCAGGGACTTTGAAAAAATTTCAACTGGAATTTTAGCAATTTTTTGACGTGAAATTGTAAACATGTTGAAGTGGATTTTGAAAATTCTAGAGAGAATTTTAAAAGCTTCAACAGAATTTCAACAATTTTGAGAGGGATTTGAAAAGTTTCAATGGGAATGGGAAGACTTGGGACAAAAATTGGAAAATTTTGAAGGGACTTTGAAAAAATTTCAACTGGAATTTTAGCCATTTTTTTATGTGAAATTGTAAACATGTGGACATGGATTTTGAAAATTCTAGAGAGAATTTTAAAAGCTTCAACAGAATTTCAACAATTTTGAGAGGGATTTGAAAAGTTTCAATGGGAATGGGAAGAATTGGGACAAAAATTGGAAAATTTTGAAGGGACTTTGAAAAAATTTCAACTGGAATTTTAGCCATTTTTTTACATGAAATTGTAAACATGTGGACATGGATTTTGAAAATTCTAGAGAGAATTTTAAAAGCTTCAAGAGAATTTCAACAATTTTGAGAGGGATTTGAAAAGTTTCAATGGGAATGGGAAGAATTGGGACAAAAATTGGAAAATTTTGAAGGGACTTTGAAAAAATTTCAACTGGAATTTTAGCCATTTTTTGACGTGAAATTGTAAACATGTGGCCATGGATTTTGAAAATTCTAGAGAGAATTTTAAAAGCTTCAACAGAATTTCAACAATTTTGAGAGGGATTTGAAAAGTTTCAATGGGAATGGGAAGAATTGGGACAAAAATTGGAAAATTTTTAAGGGACTTTGAAAAAATTTCAACTGGAATTTTAGCCATTTTTTGACGTGAAATTGTAAACATGTGGACATGGATTTTGAAAATTCTAGAGAGAATTTTAAAAGCTTCAAGAGAATTTCAACAATTTTGAGAGGGATTTGAAAAGTTTCAATGGGAATGGGAAGAATTGGGACAAAAATTGGAAAATTTTGAAGGGACTTTGAAAAAATTTCAACTGGAATTTTAGCCATTTTTTGACGTGAAATTGTAAACATGTGGCCATGGATTTTGAAAATTCTAGAGAGAATTTTAAAAGCTTCAAGAGAATTTCAACAATTTTGAGAGGGATTTGAAAAGTTTCAATGGGAATGGGAAGAATTGGGACAAAAACTGGAAAATTTTGAAGGGACTTTGAAAAAATTTCAACTGGAATTTTAGCCATTTTTTGACGTGAAATTGTAAACATGTGGACATGGATTTTGAAAATTCTAGAGAGAATTTTAAAAGCTTCAACAGAATTTCAACAATTTTGAGAGGGATTTGAAAAGTTTCAATGGGAATGGGAAGAATTGGGACAAAAATTGGAAAATTTTTCAGGGACTTTGAAAAAATTTCAACTGGAATTTTAGCCATTTTTTTATGTGAAATTGTAAACATGTGGCCATGGATTTTGAAAATTCCAGAGAGAATTTTAAAAGCTTCAAGAGAATTTCAACAATTTTGAGAGGGATTTGAAAAGTTTCAATGGGAATGGGAAGAATTGGGACAAAAATTGGAAAATTTTGAAGGGACTTTGAAAAAATTTCAACTGGAATTTTAGCAATTTTTTTATGTGAAATTGTAAACATGTGGACATGGATTTTGAAAATTCTAGAGAGAATTTTAAAAGCTTCAACAGAATTTCAACAATTTTGAGAGGGATTTGAAAAGTTTCAATGGGAATGGGAAGAATTGGGACAAAAATTGGAAAATTTTGAAGGGACTTTGAAAAAATTTCAACTGGAATTTTAGCCATTTTTTGACGTGAAATTGTAAACATGTTGAAGTGGATTTTGAAAATTCTAGAGAGAATTTTAAAAGCTTCAACAGAATTTCAACAATTTTGAGAGGGATTTGAAAAGTTTCAATGGGAATGGGAAGAATTGGGACAAAAATTGGAAAATTTTGAAGGGACTTTGAAAAAATTTCAACTGGAATTTTAGCCATTTTTTGACGTGAAATTGTAAACATGTGGCCATGGATTTTGAAAATTCTAGAGAGAATTTTAAAAGCTTCAAGAGAATTTCAACAATTTTGAGAGGGATTTGAAAAGTTTCAATGGGAATGGGAAGACTTGGGACAAAAATTGGAAAACTTTGAAGGGACTTTGAAAAAATTTCAACTGGAATTTTAGCCATTTTTTAATGTGAAATTGTAAACATGTGGACATGGATTTTGAAAATTCTAGAGAGAATTTTAAAAGCTTCAACAGAATTTCAACAATTTTGAGAGGGATTTGAAAAGTTTCAATGGGAATGGGAAGAATTGGGACAAAAATTGGAAAATTTTGAAGGGACTTTGAAAAAATTTCAACTGGAATTTTAGCCATTTTTTGACGTGAAATTGTAAACATGTTGAAGTGGATTTTGAAAATTCTAGAGAGAATTTTTAAAGCTTCAAGAGAATTTCAACAATTTTGAGAGGGATTTGAAAAGTTTCAATGGGAATGGGAAGAATTGGGACAAAAATTGGAAAATTTTTAAGGGACTTTGAAAAAATTTCAACTGGAATTTTAGCCATTTTTTGACGTGAAATTGTAAACATGTGGACATGGATTTTGAAAATTCTAGAGAGAATTTTAAAAGCTTCAAGAGTATTTCAACAATTTTGAGAGGGATTTGAAAAGTTTCAATGGGAATGGGAAGAATTGGGACAAAAATTGGAAAATTTTGAAGGGACTTTGAAAAAATTTCAACTGGAATTTTAGCCATTTTTTGACGTGAAATTGTAAACATGTGGCCATGGATTTTGAAAATTCTAGAGAGAATTTTAAAAGCTTCAAGAGAATTTCAACAATTTTGAGAGGGATTTGAAAAGTTTCAATGGGAATGGGAAGAATTGGGACAAAAATTGGAAAATTTTTCAGGGACTTTGAAAAAATTTCAACTGGAATTTTAGCAATTTTTAGACGTGAAATTGTAAACATGTTGAAGTGGATTTTGAAAATTCTAGAGAGAATTTTAAAAGCTTCAACAGAATTTCAACAATTTTGAGAGGGATTTGAAAAGTTTCAATGGGAATGGGAAGAATTGGGACAAAAATTGGAAAATTTTTCAGGGACTTTGAAAAAATTTCAACTGGAATTTTAGCAATTTTTAGACGTGAAATTGTAAACATGTTGAAGTGGATTTTGAAAATTCTAGAGAGAATTTTAAAAGCTTCAACAGAATTTCAACAATTTTGAGAGGGATTTGAAAAGTTTCAATGGGAATGGGAAGACTTGGGACAAAAATTGGAAAATTTTGAAGGGACTTTGAAAAAATTTCAACTGGAATTTTAGCCATTTTTTTATGTGAAATTGTAAACATGTGGACATGGATTTTGAAAATTCTAGAGAGAATTTTAAAAGCTTCAACAGAATTTCAACAATTTTGAGAGGGATTTGAAAAGTTTCAATGGGAATGGGAAGAATTGGGACAAAAATTGGAAATTTTTTAAGGGACTTTGAAAAAATTTCAACTGGAATTTTAGCCATTTTTTTACATGAAATTGTAAACATGTGGACATGGATTTTGAAAATTCTAGAGAGAATTTTAAAAGCTTCAACAGAATTTCAACAATTTTGAGAGGGATTTGAAAAGTTTCAATGGGAATGGGAAGAATTGGGACAAAAATTGGAAAATTTTTAAGGGACTTTGAAAAAATTTCAACTGGAATTTTAGCCATTTTTTGACGTGAAATTGTAAACATGTGGCCATGGATTTTGAAAATTCTAGAGAGAATTTTAAAAGCTTCAACAGAATTTCAACAATTTTGAGAGGGATTTGAAAAGTTTCAATGGGAATGGGAAGAATTGGGACAAAAATTGGAAAATTTTTAAGGGACTTTGAAAAAATTTCAACTGGAATTTTAGCCATTTTTTGACGTGAAATTGTAAACATGTGGACATGGATTTTGAAAATTCTAGAGAGAATTTTAAAAGCTTCAAGAGAATTTCAACAATTTTGAGAGGGATTTGAAAAGTTTCAATGGGAATGGGAAGAATTGGGACAAAAATTGGAAAATTTTTAAGGGACTTTGAAAAAATTTCAACTGGAATTTTAGCCATTTTTTGACGTGAAATTGTAAACATGTTGAAGTGAATTTTGAAAATTCTAGAGAGAATTTTAAAAGCTTCAACAGAATTTCAACAATTTTGAGAGGGATTTGAAAAGTTTCAATGGGAATGGGAAGAATTGGGACAAAAATTGGAAAATTTTTAAGGGACTTTGAAAAAATTTCAACTGGAATTTTAGCAATTTTTTGACGTGAAATTGTAAACATGTTGAAGTGGATTTTGAAAATTCTAGAGAGAATTTTAAAAGCTTCAACAGAATTTCAACAATTTTGAGAGGGATTTGAAAAGTTTCAATGGGAATGGGAAGAATTGGGACAAAAATTGGAAAATTTTTAAGGGACTTTGAAAAAATTTCAACTGGAATTTTAGCAATTTTTTTACGTGAAATTGTAAACATGTTGAAGTGGATTTTGAAAATTCTAGAGAGAATTTTAAAAGCTTCAAGAGAATTTCAACAATTTTGAGAGGGATTTGAAAAGTTTCAATGGGAATGGGAAGACTTGGGACAAAAATTGGAAAATTTTGAAGGGACTTTGAAAAAATTTCAACTGGAATTTTAGCCATTTTTTTATGTGAAATTGTAAACATGTGGACATGGATTTTGAAAATTCTAGAGAGAATTTTAAAAGCTTCAAGAGAATTTCAACAATTTTGAGAGGGATTTGAAAAGTTTCAATGGGAATGGGAAGAATTGGGACAAAAATTGGAAAATTTTTAAGGGACTTTGAAAAAATTTCAACTGGAATTTTAGCCATTTTTTTACGTGAAATTGTAAACATGTGGACATGGATTTTGAAAATTCTAGAGAGAATTTTAAAAGCTTCAACAGAATTTCAACAATTTTGAGAGGGATTTGAAAAGTTTCAATGGGAATGGGAAGAATTGGGACAAAAATTGGAAAATTTTTAAGGGACTTTGAAAAAATTTCAACTGGAATTTTAGCCATTTTTTGACGTGAAATTGTAAACATGTGGACATGGATTTTGAAAATTCTAGAGAGAATTTTAAAAGCTTCAAGAGAATTTCAACAATTTTGAGAGGGATTTGAAAAGTTTCAATGGGAATGGGAAGAATTGGGACAAAAATTGGAAAATTTTTAAGGGACTTTGAAAAAATTTCAACTGGAATTTTAGCCATTTTTTGACGTGAAATTGTAAACATGTGGACATGGATTTTGAAAATTCCAGAGAGAATTTTAAAAGCTTCAAGAGAATTTCAACAATTTTGAGAGGGATTTGAAAAGTTTCAATGGGAATGGGAAGAATTGGGACAAAAATTGGAAAATTTTGAAGGGACTTTGAAAAAATTTCAACTGGAATTTTAGCCATTTTTTTATGTGAAATTGTAAACATGTGGACATGGATTTTGAAAATTCTAGAGAGAATTTTAAAAGCTTCAACAGAATTTCAACAATTTTGAGAGGGATTTGAAAAGTTTCAATGGGAATGGGAAGAATTGGGACAAAAATTGGAAAATTTTGAAGGGACTTTGAAAAAATTTCAACTGGAATTTTAGCCATTTTTTGACGTGAAATTGTAAACATGTGGCCATGGATTTTGAAAATTATAGAGAGAATTTTAAAAGCTTCAACAGAATTTCAACAATTTTGAGAGGGATTTGAAAAGTTTCAATGGGAATGGGAAGAATTGGGACAAAAATTGGAAAATTTTTAAGGGACTTTGAAAAAATTTCAACTGGAATTTTAGCCATTTTTTGACGTGAAATTGTAAACATGTGGACATGGATTTTGAAAATTCTAGAGAGAATTTTAAAAGCTTCAAGAGAATTTCAACAATTTTGAGAGGGATTTGAAAAGTTTCAATGGGAATGGGAAGAATTGGGACAAAAATTGGAAAATTTTTAAGGGACTTTGAAAAAATTTCAACTGGAATTTTAGCCATTTTTTGACGTGAAATTGTAAACATGTTGAAGTGAATTTTGAAAATTCTAGAGAGAATTTTAAAAGCTTCAACAGAATTTCAACAATTTTGAGAGGGATTTGAAAAGTTTCAATGGGAATGGGAAGAATTGGGACAAAAATTGGAAAATTTTTAAGGGACTTTGAAAAAATTTCAACTGGAATTTTAGCAATTTTTTGACGTGAAATTGTAAACATGTTGAAGTGGATTTTGAAAATTCTAGAGAGAATTTTAAAAGCTTCAACAGAATTTCAACAATTTTGAGAGGGATTTGAAAAGTTTCAATGGGAATGGGAAGAATTGGGACAAAAATTGGAAATTTTTTAAGGGACTTTGAAAAAATTTCAACTGGAATTTTAGCCATTTTTTTACATGAAATTGTAAACATGTGGACATGGATTTTGAAAATTCTAGAGAGAATTTTAAAAGCTTCAACAGAATTTCAACAATTTTGAGAGGGATTTGAAAAGTTTCAATGGGAATGGGAAGAATTGGGACAAAAATTGGAAAATTTTGAAGGGACTTTGAAAAAATTTCAACTGGAATTTTAGCCATTTTTTGACGTGAAATTGTAAACATGTGGCCATGGATTTTGAAAATTATAGAGAGAATTTTAAAAGCTTCAACAGAATTTCAACAATTTTGAGAGGGATTTGAAAAGTTTCAATGGGAATGGGAAGAATTGGGACAAAAATTGGAAAATTTTGAAGGGACTTTGAAAAAATTTCAACTGGAATTTTAGCAATTTTTTGACGTGAAATTGTAAACATGTGGACATGGATTTTGAAAATTCTAGAGAGAATTTTAAAAGCTTCAACAGAATTTCAACAATTTTGAGAGGGATTTGAAAAGTTTCAATGGGAATGGGAAGAATTGGGACAAAAATTGGAAAATTTTTCAGGGACTTTGAAAAAATTTCAACTGGAATTTTAGCAATTTTTTGACGTGAAATTGTAAACATGTTGAAGTGGATTTTGAAAATTCTAGAGAGAATTTTAAAAGCTTCAACAGAATTTCAACAATTTTGAGAGGGATTTGAAAAGTTTCAATGGGAATGGGAAGAATTGGGACAAAAATTGGAAAATTTTTAAGGGACTTTGAAAAAATTTCAACTGGAATTTTAGCAATTTTTAGACGTGAAATTGTAAACATGTTGAAGTGGATTTTGAAAATTCTAGAGAGAATTTTAAAAGCTTCAACAGAATTTCAACAATTTTGAGAGGGATTTGAAAAGTTTCAATGGGAATGGGAAGACTTGGGACAAAAATTGGAAAATTTTGAAGGGACTTTGAAAAAATTTCAACTGGAATTTTAGCCATTTTTTTATGTGAAATTGTAAACATGTGGACATGGATTTTGAAAATTCTAGAGAGAATTTTAAAAGCTTCAACAGAATTTCAACAATTTTGAGAGGGATTTGAAAAGTTTCAATGGGAATGGGAAGAATTGGGACAAAAATTGGAAAATTTTGAAGGGACTTTGAAAAAATTTCAACTGGAATTTTAGCCATTTTTTTACATGAAATTGTAAACATGTGGACATGGATTTTGAAAATTCTAGAGAGAATTTTAAAAGCTTCAACAGAATTTCAACAATTTTGAGAGGGATTTGAAAAGTTTCAATGGGAATGGGAAGAATTGGGACAAAAATTGGAAAATTTTGAAGGGACTTTGAAAAAATTTCAACTGGAATTTTAGCCATTTTTTGACGTGAAATTGTAAACATGTGGCCATGGATTTTGAAAATTCTAGAGAGAATTTTAAAAGCTTCAAGAGAATTTCAACAATTTTGAGAGGGATTTGAAAAGTTTCAATGGGAATGGGAAGAATTGGGACAAAAATTGGAAAATTTTTAAGGGACTTTGAAAAAATTTCAACTGGAATTTTAGCCATTTTTTGACGTGAAATTGTAAACATGTGGACATGGATTTTGAAAATTCTAGAGAGAATTTTAAAAGCTTCAACAGAATTTCAACAATTTTGAGAGGGATTTGAAAAGTTTCAATGGGAATGGGAAGAATTGGGACAAAAATTGGAAAATTTTTAAGGGACTTTGAAAAAATTTCAACTGGAATTTTAGCCATTTTTTGACGTGAAATTGTAAACATGTGGCCATGGATTTTGAAAATTCTAGAGAGAATTTTAAAAGCTTCAAGAGAATTTCAACAATTTTGAGAGGGATTTGAAAAGTTTCAATGGGAATGGGAAGAATTGGGACAAAAACTGGAAAATTTTGAAGGGACTTTGAAAAAATTTCAACTGGAATTTTAGCCATTTTTTGACGTGAAATTGTAAACATGTGGACATGGATTTTGAAAATTCTAGAGAGAATTTTAAAAGCTTCAACAGAATTTCAACAATTTTGAGAGGGATTTGAAAAGTTTCAATGGGAATGGGAAGAATTGGGACAAAAATTGGAAAATTTTTAAGGGACTTTGAAAAAATTTCAACTGGAATTTTAGCCATTTTTTGACGTGAAATTGTAAACATGTGGCCATGGATTTTGAAAGTTCCAGAGAGAATTTTAAAAGCTTCAAGAGAATTTCAACAATTTTGAGAGGGATTTGAAAAGTTTCAATGGGAATGGGAAGAATTGGGACAAAAATTGGAAAATTTTTAAGGGACTTTGAAAAAATTTCAACTGGAATTTTAGCCATTTTTTGACGTGAAATTGTAAACATGTGGACATGGATTTTGAAAATTCTAGAGAGAATTTTAAAAGCTTCAACAGAATTTCAACAATTTTGAGAGGGATTTGAAAAGTTTCAATGGGAATGGGAAGAATTGGGACAAAAATTGGAAAATTTTGAAGGGACTTTGAAAAAATTTCAACTGGAATTTTAGCAATTTTTTTACGTGAAATTGTAAACATGTGGACATGGATTTTGAAAATTCTAGAGAGAATTTTAAAAGCTTCAACAGAATTTCAACAATTTTGAGAGGGATTTGAAAAGTTTCAATGGGAATGGGAAGAATTGGGACAAAAATTGGAAAATTTTGAAGGGACTTTGAAAAAATTTCAACTGGAATTTTAGCAATTTTTTTACGTGAAATTGTAAACATGTGGACATGGATTTTGAAAATTCTAGAGAGAATTTTAAAAGCTTCAACAGAATTTCAACAATTTTGAGAGGGATTTGAAAAGTTTCAATGGGAATGGGAAGAATTGGGACAAAAATTGGAAAATTTTTAAGGGACTTTGAAAAAATTTCAACTGGAATTTTAGCCATTTTTTATGTGAAATTGTAAACATGTGGACATGGATTTTGAAAATTCTAGAGAGAATTTTAAAAGCTTCAACAGAATTTCAACAATTTTGAGAGGGATTTGAAAAGTTTCAATGGGAATGGGAAGAATTGGGACAAAAATTGGAAAATTTTGAAGGGACTTTGAAAAAATTTCAACTGGAATTTTAGCCATTTTTTTATGTGAAATTGTAAACATGTGGCCATGGATTTTGAAAATTCCAGAGAGAATTTTAAAAGCTTCAAGAGAATTTCAACAATTTTGAGAGGGATTTGAAAAGTTTCAATGGGAATGGGAAGAATTGGGACAAAAATTGGAAAATTTTGAAGGGACTTTGAAAAAATTTCAACTGGAATTTTAGCAATTTTTTTACGTGAAATTGTAAACATGTGGACATGGATTTTGAAAATTCTAGAGAGAATTTTAAAAGCTTCAACAGAATTTCAACAATTTTGAGAGGGATTTGAAAAGTTTCAATGGGAATGGGAAGAATTGGGACAAAAATTGGAAAATTTTGAAGGGACTTTGAAAAAATTTCAACTGGAATTTTAGCCATTTTTTTATGTGAAATTGTAAACATGTGGACATGGATTTTGAAAATTCTAGAGAGAATTTTAAAAGCTTCAAGAGAATTTCAACAATTTTGAGAGGGATTTGAAAAGTTTCAATGGGAATGGGAAGAATTGGGACAAAAATTGGAAAATTTTGAAGGGACTTTGAAAAAATTTCAACTGGAATTTTAGCCATTTTTTTATGTGAAATTGTAAACATGTGGACATGGATTTTGAAAATTCTAGAGAGAATTTTAAAAGCTTCAACAGAATTTCAACAATTTTGAGAGGGATTTGAAAAGTTTCAATGGGAATGGGAAGAATTGGGACAAAAATTGGAAAATTTTTAAGGGACTTTGAAAAAATTTCAACTGGAATTTTAGCCATTTTTTATGTGAAATTGTAAACATGTGGACATGGATTTTGAAAATTCTAGAGAGAATTTTAAAAGCTTCAACAGAATTTCAACAATTTTGAGAGGGATTTGAAAAGTTTCAATGGGAATGGGAAGAATTGAGACAAAAATTGGAAAATTTTGAAGGGACTTTGAAAAAATTTCAACTGGAATTTTAGCCATTTTTTTATGTGAAATTGTAAACATGTGGCCATGGATTTTGAAAATTCCAGAGAGAATTTTAAAAGCTTCAAGAGAATTTCAACAATTTTGAGAGGGATTTGAAAAGTTTCAATGGGAATGGGAAGAATTGGGACAAAAATTGGAAAATTTTGAAGGGACTTTGAAAAAATTTCAACTGGAATTTTAGCAATTTTTTTACGTGAAATTGTAAACATGTGGACATGGATTTTGAAAATTCTAGAGAGAATTTTAAAAGCTTCAACAGAATTTCAACAATTTTGAGAGGGATTTGAAAAGTTTCAATGGGAATGGGAAGAATTGGGACAAAAATTGGAAAATTTTGAAGGGACTTTGAAAAAATTTCAACTGGAATTTTAGCCATTTTTTTATGTGAAATTGTAAACATGTGGACATGGATTTTGAAAATTCTAGAGAGAATTTTAAAAGCTTCAACAGAATTTCAACAATTTTGAGAGGGATTTGAAAAGTTTCAATGGGAATGGGAAGAATTGGGACAAAAATTGGAAAATTTTTAAGGGACTTTGAAAAAATTTCAACTGGAATTTTAGCCATTTTTTGACGTGAAATTGTAAACATGTGGACATGGATTTTGAAAATTCTAGAGAGAATTTTAAAAGCTTCAACAGAATTTCAACAATTTTGAGAGGGATTTGAAAAGTTTCAATGGGAATGGGAAGAATTGGGACAAAAATTGGAAAATTTTTAAGGGACTTTGAAAAAATTTCAACTGGAATTTTAGCAATTTTTTTATGTGAAATTGTAAACATGTGGACATGGATTTTGAAAATTCTAGAGAGAATTTTAAAAGCTTCAACAGAATTTCAACAATTTTGAGAGGGATTTGAAAAGTTTCAATGGGAATGGGAAGAATTGGGACAAAAATTGGAAAATTTTTAAGGGACTTTGAAAAAATTTCAACTGGAATTTTAGCCATTTTTTTATGTGAAATTGTAAGCATGTTGAAGTGGATTTTGAAAATTCTAGAGAGAATTTTAAAAGTTTCAACAGAATTTCAACAATTTTGAGAGGGATTTGAAAAGTTTCAATGGGAATGGGAAGAATTGGGACAAAAATTGGAAAATTTTTAAGGGACTTTGAAAAAATTTCAACTGGAATTTTAGCCATTTTTTTACATGAAATTGTAAACATGTGGACATGGATTTTGAAAATTCTAGAGAGAATTTTAAAAGCTTCAACAGAATTTCAACAATTTTGAGAGGGATTTGAAAAGTTTCAATGGGAATGGGAAGAATTGGGACAAAAATTGGAAAATATTTAAGGGACTTTGAAAAAATTTCAACTGGAATTTTAGCCATTTTTTGACGTGAAATTGTAAACATGTGGACATGGATTTTGAAAATTCTAGAGAGAATTTTAAAAGCTTCAAGAGAATTTCAACAATTTTGAGAGGGATTTGAAAAGTTTCAATGGGAATGGGAAGAATTGGGACAAAAATTGGAAAATTTTTAAGGGACTTTGAAAAAATTTCAACTGGAATTTTAGCCATTTTTTTATGTGAAATTGTAAGCATGTTGAAGTGGATTTTGAAAATTCTAGAGAGAATTTTAAAAGTTTCAACAGAATTTCAACAATTTTGAGAGGGATTTGAAAAGTTTCAATGGGAATGGGAAGAATTGGGACAAAAATTGGAAAATTTTTAAGGGACTTTGAAAAAATTTCAACTGGAATTTTAGCCATTTTTTTACATGAAATTGTAAACATGTGGACATGGATTTTGAAAATTCTAGAGAGAATTTTAAAAGCTTCAACAGAATTTCAACAATTTTGAGAGGGATTTGAAAAGTTTCAATGGGAATGGGAAGAATTGGGACAAAAATTGGAAAATATTTAAGGGACTTTGAAAAAATTTCAACTGGAATTTTAGCCATTTTTTGACGTGAAATTGTAAACATGTGGACATGGATTTTGAAAATTCTAGAGAGAATTTTAAAAGCTTCAAGAGAATTTCAACAATTTTGAGAGGGATTTGAAAAGTTTCAATGGGAATGGGAAGAATTGGGACAAAAATTGGAAAATTTTTCAGGGACTTTGAAAAAATTTCAACTGGAATTTTAGCCATTTTTTGACGTGAAATTGTAAACATGTGGACATGGATTTTGAAAATTCTAGAGAGAATTTTAAAAGCTTCAAGAGAATTTCAACAATTTTGAGAGGGATTTGAAAAGTTTCAATGGGAATGGGAAGAATTGGGACAAAAATTGGAAAATTTTTAAGGGACTTTGAAAAAATTTCAACTGGAATTTTAGCCATTTTTTGACGTGAAATTGTAAACATGTGGACATGGATTTTGAAAATTCTAGAGAGAATTTTAAAAGCTTCAACAGAATTTCAACAATTTTGAGAGGGATTTGAAAAGTTTCAATGGGAATGGGAAGAATTGGGACAAAAATTGGAAAATTTTTAAGGGACTTTGAAAAAATTTCAACTGGAATTTTAGCAATTTTTTGACGTGAAATTGTAAACATGTTGAAGTGGATTTTGAAAATTCTAGAGAGAATTTTAAAAGCTTCAAGAGAATTTCAACAATTTTGAGAGGGATTTGAAAAGTTTCAATGGGAATGGGAAGAATTGGGACAAAAATTGGAAAATTTTGAAGGGACTTTGAAAAAATTTCAACTGGAATTTTAGCCATTTTTTGACGTGAAATTGTAAACATGTGGACATGGATTTTGAAAATTCTAGAGAGAATTTTAAAAGCTTCAACAGAATTTCAACAATTTTGAGAGGGATTTGAAAAGTTTCAATGGGAATGGGAAGAATTGGGACAAAAATTGGAAAATTTTTAAGGGACTTTGAAAAAATTTCAACTGGAATTTTAGCCATTTTTTATGTGAAATTGTAAACATGTGGACATGGATTTTGAAAATTCTAGAGAGAATTTTAAAAGCTTCAACAGAATTTCAACAATTTTGAGAGGGATTTGAAAAGTTTCAATGGGAATGGGAAGAATTGGGACAAAAATTGGAAAATTTTTAAGGGACTTTGAAAAAATTTCAACTGGAATTTTAGCCATTTTTTTATGTGAAATTGTAAACATGTGGCCATGGATTTTGAAAATTCCAGAGAGAATTTTAAAAGCTTCAAGAGAATTTCAACAATTTTGAGAGGGATTTGAAAAGTTTCAATGGGAATGGGAAGAATTGGGACAAAAATTGGAAAATTTTGAAGGGACTTTGAAAAAATTTCAACTGGAATTTTAGCAATTTTTTTACGTGAAATTGTAAACATGTGGACATGGATTTTGAAAATTCTAGAGAGAATTTTAAAAGCTTCAACAGAATTTCAACAATTTTGAGAGGGATTTGAAAAGTTTCAATGGGAATGGGAAGAATTGGGACAAAAATTGGAAAATTTTTAAGGGACTTTGAAAAAATTTCAACTGGAATTTTAGCCATTTTGTTACGTGAAATTGTAAACATGTGGACATGGATTTTGAAAATTCTAGAGAGAATTTTAAAAGCTTCAAGAGAATTTCAACAATTTTGAGAGGGATTTGAAAAGTTTCAATGGGAATGGGAAGAATTGGGACAAAAATTGGAAAATTTTGAAGGGACTTTGAAAAAATTTCAACTGGAATTTTAGCCATTTTTTTATGTGAAATTGTAAACATGTGGACATGGATTTTGAAAATTATAGAGAGAATTTTAAAAGCTTCAAGAGAATTTCAACAATTTTGAGAGGGATTTGAAAAGTTTCAATGGGAATGGGAAGAATTGGGACAAAAATTGGAAAATTTTGAAGGGACTTTGAAAAAATTTCAACTGGAATTTTAGCCATTTTTTATGTGAAATTGTAAACATGTGGACATGGATTTTGAAAATTCTAGAGAGAATTTTAAAAGCTTCAACAGAATTTCAACAATTTTGAGAGGGATTTGAAAAGTTTCAATGGGAATGGGAAGAATTGGGACAAAAATTGGAAAATTTTGAAGGGACTTTGAAAAAATTTCAACTGGAATTTTAGCCATTTTTTTATGTGAAATTGTAAACATGTGGCCATGGATTTTGAAAATTCCAGAGAGAATTTTAAAAGCTTCAAGAGAATTTCAACAATTTTGAGAGGGATTTGAAAAGTTTCAATGGGAATGGGAAGAATTGGGACAAAAATTGGAAAATTTTGAAGGGACTTTGAAAAAATTTCAACTGGAATTTTAGCAATTTTTTGACGTGAAATTGTAAACATGTGGACATGGATTTTGAAAATTCTAGAGAGAATTTTAAAAGCTTCAACAGAATTTCAACAATTTTGAGAGGGATTTGAAAAGTTTCAATGGGAATGGGAAGAATTGGGACAAAAATTGGAAAATTTTTAAGGGACTTTGAAAAAATTTCAACTGGAATTTTAGCCATTTTTTGACGTGAAATTGTAAACATGTGGACATGGATTTTGAAAATTCTAGAGAGAATTTTAAAAGCTTCAAGAGAATTTCAACAATTTTGAGAGGGATTTGAAAAGTTTCAATGGGAATGGGAAGAATTGGGACAAAAATTGGAAAATTTTGAAGGGACTTTGAAAAAATTTCAACTGGAATTTTAGCCATTTTTTTATGTGAAATTGTAAACATGTGGACATGGATTTTGAAAATTCTAGAGAGAATTTTAAAAGCTTCAACAGAATTTCAACAATTTTGAGAGGGATTTGAAAAGTTTCAATGGGAATGGGAAGAATTGGGACAAAAATTGGAAAATTTTTAAGGGACTTTGAAAAAATTTCAACTGGAATTTTAGCCATTTTTTGACGTGAAATTGTAAACATGTGGACATGGATTTTGAAAATTCTAGAGAGAATTTTAAAAGCTTCAAGAGAATTTCAACAATTTTGAGAGGGATTTGAAAAGTTTCAATGGGAATGGGAAGAATTGGGACAAAAATTGGAAAATTTTTCAGGGACTTTGAAAAAATTTCAACTGGAATTTTAGCAATTTTTTGACGTGAAATTGTAAACATGTGGACATGGATTTTGAAAATTCTAGAGAGAATTTTAAAAGCTTCAACAGAATTTCCACAATTTTGAGAGGGATTTGAAAAGTTTCAATGGGAATGGGAAGACTTGGGACAAAAATTGGAAAATTTTTCAGGGACTTTGAAATAATTTCAACTGGAATTTTAGCCATTTTTTGACGTGAAATTGTAAACATGTGGACATGGATTTTGAAAATTCTAGAGAGAATTTTAAAAGCTTCAACAGAATTTCAACAATTTTGAGAGGGATTTGAAAAGTTTCAATGGGAATGGGAAGAATTGGGACAAAAATTGGAAAATTTTTCAGGGACTTTGAAAAAATTTCAACTGGAATTTTAGCCATTTTTTGACGTGAAATTGTAAACATGTGGACATGGATTTTGAAAATTCTAGAGAGAATTATAAAAGCTTCAACAGAATTTCAACAATTTTGAGAGGGATTTGAAAAGTTTCAATGGGAATGGGAAGAATTGGGACAAAAATTGGAAAATTTTTAAGGGACTTTGAAAAAATTTCAACTGGAATTTTAGCCATTTTTTGACGTGAAATTGTAAACATGTGGACATGGATTTTGAAAATTCTAGAGAGAATTTTAAAAGCTTCAACAGAATTTCAACAATTTTGAGAGGGATTTGAAAAGTTTCAATGGGAATGGGAAGAATTGGGACAAAAATTGGAAAATTTTTAAGGGACTTTGAAAAAAGTTCAACTGGAATTTTAGCCATTTTTTGACGTGAAATTGTAAACATGTGGACATGGATTTTGAAAATTCTAGAGAGAATTTTAAAAGCTTCAACAGAATTTCAACAATTTTGAGAGGGATTTGAAAAGTTTCAATGGGAATGGGAAGAATTGGGACAAAAATTGGAAAATTTTTAAGGGACTTTGAAAAAATTTCAACTGGAATTTTAGCCATTTTTTGACGTGAAATTGTAAACATGTGGACATGGATTTTGAAAATTCTAGAGAGAATTTTAAAAGCTTCAAGAGAATTTCAACAATTTTGAGAGGGATTTGAAAAGTTTCAATGGGAATGGGAAGAATTGGGACAAAAATTGGAAAATTTTTCAGGGACTTTGAAAAAATTTCAACTGGAATTTTAGCAATTTTGACGTGAAATTGTAAACATGTTGAAGTGGATTTTGAGAATTCTAGAGAGAAGTTTCAAACTTTCAATAGGATTTCAACAGTTTTGAGAGGGATTTGAAAAGTTTCAATGGGAATGGGAAGAATTGGGACAAAAATTGGAAAATTTTTAAGGGACTTTGAAAAAATTTCAACTGGAATTTTAGCCATTTTTTTATGTGAAATTGTAAGCATGTTGAAGTGGATTTTGAAAATTCTAGAGAGAATTTTAAAAGTTTCAACAGAATTTCAACAATTTTGAGAGGGATTTGAAAAGTTTCAATGGGAATGGGAAGAATTGGGACAAAAATTGGAAAATTTTTAAGGGACTTTGAAAAAATTTCAACTGGAATTTTAGCAATTTTTTTACATGAAATTGTAAACATGTTGAAGTGGATTTTGAAAATTCTAGAGAGAATTTTAAAAGCTTCAAGAGAATTTCAACAATTTTGAGAGGGATTTGAAAAGTTTCAATGGGAATGGGAAGAATTGGGACAAAAATTGGAAAATTTTTAAGGGACTTTGAAAAAATTTCAACTGGAATTTTAGCCATTTTTTGACGTGAAATTGTAAACATGTGGACATGGATTTTGAAAATTCCAGAGAGAATTTTAAAAGCTTCAAGAGAATTTCAACAATTTTGAGAGGGATTTGAAAAGTTTCAATGGGAATGGGAAGAATTGGGACAAAAATTGGAAAATTTTTCAGGGACTTTGAAAAAATTTCAACTGGAATTTTAGCCATTTTTTGACGTGAAATTGTAAACATGTTGAAGTGGATTTTGAAAATTCTAGAGAGAATTTTAAAAGCTTCAAGAGAATTTCAACAATTTTGAGAGGGATTTGAAAAGTTTCAATGGGAATGGGAAGAATTGGGACAAAAATTGGAAAATTTTTAAGGGACTTTGAAAAAATTTCAACTGGAATTTTAGCAAATTTTTTGACGTGAAATTGTAAACATGTGGACATGGATTTTGAAAATTCTAGAGAGAATTTTAAAAGCTTCAAGAGAATTTCAACAATTTTGAGAGGGATTTGAAAAGTTTCAATGGGAATGGGAAGAATTGGGACAAAAATTGGAAAATTTTTAAGGGACTTTGAAAAAATTTCAACTGGAATTTTAGCAATTTTTTTATGTGAAATTGTAAACATGTGGCCATGGATTTTGAAAATTCTAGAGAGAATTTTAAAAGCTTCAAGAGAATTTCAACAATTTTGAGAGGGATTTGAAAAGTTTCAATGGGAATGGGAAGAATTGGGACAAAAATTGGAAAATTTTGAAGGGACTTTGAAAAAATTTCAACTGGAATTTTAGCCATTTTTTGACGTGAAATTGTAAACATGTGGACATGGATTTTGAAAATTCTAGAGAGAATTTTAAAAGCTTCAACAGAATTTCAACAATTTTGAGAGGGATTTGAAAAGTTTCAATG
>NW_028115301.1:360000-402588 GCF_964273445.1 Streptopelia decaocto | reverse complement strand
CGCCCTCTCCATCTCGTCCAATAGGCTTTTGGCAGCGGGGAGCCGCCCAATCGCGTGCTGCGCGTGGACCTGCTGGCCAAGCTCCGCCCCCCCGGGGTCGGGGCCAAGGAGGAGGAGAAGGAGGGGGCGGAGACTCTGGTGAGGGGGTGTGGCCATCGCATACCCCGCCCACTTCCCATAGCCCCGCCCCCTTGCCACATAGTGACGCATTTCCTGTGCCCCGCCCCCCAGGTGACCCTGCAGGGGTCGCTGCTGCTCCAGCACCTCCTCCACTTCCGGGGGGCGGAGCCTGTGGTGGGTGGCTTCCTGGCTATGCCCCGCCCCTTCCTGGTTGGCCTATCGCTGAGCCCGCCCGGTTCCCGCCTCTGGGATGCGCTGATGACGTCACCGCAGGTCCCGCCCACCGCCCGCAGGAAGCTGGCCCGGAAGCTCAAGGTGACTGGGCGAGAGGACGGAGGCCACGCCCACAATGTTCCCCATTGAGGTCAATGGGGGTTGGGGGTCCCATTGGTTTCTATGGGGTCCCATTGACCCCTATGGGGTCCCATTGACCCCTGTGGGTCCCATTGACCCCTATGGGTCCCATTGATCCCTATGGGGTTGGGGGTCCCCATTGACCCCTATGGGGTCCCATTGACTGCTATGGGTCCCATTGATCTCTATGGGGTTGGGGCTCCCATTGACCCCTATGGGTCGCGCTGACCCCTATGTGTGGGGCAGGGGCTCTGGGGGTCCCATTGGTCTCTATGGGTCCCATTGACCCCTGTGGGGTTCGGGTTCCCATTGATCACTATGGGGTTTGGGGTCGCGCTGACCCCCACGTGTGGGGCAGGGCCGCTGGGGGTCGCTCTCCTGTCACCGCAGCGGCAGCCGCGTCGTCGACGCCGTTTGGGCCGCGGCCACCGGACCCACCAGAGAGGCCATGGCCAGAGAGCTGGGTGAGGGACCCAGGAGTTCGGGGAGGGACCCAGGAGTGCCCCGGGGACCCAGGAGTTCGGGAGGCACCCGGGAGTGCCCCAGGGGAGCCGGGAGTCTGGGAGGGACCCAGGAATGCCCCAAGGGACCCAGGAGTGCCCCAAGAGAAACAGGAGGGTTGGGGGGACCCAGGAGTGCCCCAAGGGAAACAGGAGGGTTGGGGGGACCCAGGAGTGCCCCAGGGACACAGGTGTGTGGGGGGACCCAGGAGTTCGGGAGGGACCCAGGAGTGCCTCAAGGGAAATGGGAATTCAGGAGGGACCCAGGAGTTTGGGAGGGGACCCAGGAGTCCGGGAGGGACCCAGGCGTTCCCCAGGGGACCCAGGAGTGCCCCAGTGGACCCAGGCATTCCCTGGGGACCCAGGCGTCCGGCTGACCCCGCCCGCATTGCCGCAGCCCCCCAGCTGCGCTCCCTGCTCAGCGCCCCCTGCGGGCGGGGGGTGGCGCGCAGGCTGGAACTGCAGCTGTTCCTGCACCGCCCCCGCGCCTGGCGCCAACGCCACGCCCCGTCACGTGACCGCCCCGCCAGCCAATAGCGACGCACCACCCCCACGCCTGACGCCCACCCTGTGCCCTGTCACGTGACGGTCCCGCCAGCCAATAACAACGCACTGGCCCCCCCCCCACCGCGTCCTGTCACGTGACGGCCCCGGCAGCCAATAAAAAGACGCGGGGGCGGTTTGGGGGTGAAAACGCCGTTTATTGGGGTCCCAGAGTCTCTTTCCGGCGACGTTTCGGGAGGGAGGGGGCCGGGGGGGGGGGGAGGGGGATTCTGGGAGAACGTCCAACGGAGGGGACCTGGTGGGGGGGAAATAGGGGGGTCAGTGGGGACCCAGGAGTGCCCCAAGGGACCCAGGAGTCCCCAAGGGACCCAGGAGTTCGGGAGGGGCCCAGGAGTTTGGAGAGGAACCCAGGAGTTTGGGTGGGACCCAGAAGTGCCCCAAGGGACCCAGGAGTTCGGGAGGGATCCACGAGTTTGGGACGGACCCAGGAGAGCCCCAAGGACCCAGGAGTTCCCCACAGGACACAGGAGTTCAGGATGGACACAGGAGTTCGGGGGAGAACCAGAAGTTCAGGAGGGACCCAGGAGTGCCCCAAGTACCCAGGAATTCTGGGGGGACCCAGGAGTGCCCCAAGGCTTCCAGGATTTCACGAGGTACCAAGGAGTCCCCCCATGGGACCCAGGAGTTCTGGAGGGAACCATGAGTTTGAAAGGGACCCAGGAGTGCCCCAGTGACCCAGGAGTTTGGGAGGGACCCAGGAGTACCCAAAGGGACAAAGGAGTTCAGAGGGACCCAGGAGTTCGGGGGAGACCCAGAAGTTCAGAATGGACCCAGGAGTGCCCCACAGGACACAGGAGTTCAGGATGGACCCTGGAGTTCCCCAAAGTATCCAGGAGTTCAGTAGGGAGCCAGGAGTGCCCCTAGGGACCCAGGAGTTCGGGAGGGACCCAGGAGTGTCCCAAGGGACCCAGGAGTTCAGGACGGACCCAGGAGTCCCCAAGGGACAACGGAGTTCAGAGGGACCCAGGAGTTAGGGGGAGACCCAGAAGTTCGGAATGGACCCAGGAGTGCCCCATGGGACCCAGGATATCGGGGAGGGACCCAGGAGTTTGGGATGGACCCTGGAGTTCCCCAAAGTATCCAGGCGTTCAGTAGGGACCCAGGAGTTCGGGAGGGACCCAGGAGTTTGGGAGGGACCCAGGCGTCCGGGAGAGACCCAGAAGTTCAGGGAGGGGACCCAGGAATTCAGGAGGAATGCTAAAAGGGGACCCAGGCATCCGGGGAGACCCAAATGAGGGACCCAGGAGTTTGGGAAAGGGATTATAGGTGGGGACCCAGGAGTTCAGAAGGGACCCTAAAAAGGGACCCAGGCGTCCAGGTGGCAGCCAACTAGGGGACCCAGGAGTCCAGGAGGGACCCAGGAGTGCCCCAGGGACCCAGGGGAAGAGAATAAATGGGGTGGGGACCCAGGAGTTCGGGAGGGACCCAGGAAGGAAGGTCCCTCCTCAAACTCCTGGGTCCCATCTCCCGAACTCCTGGGTCCTGTCTCCCGAACTCCTGGGTCCCTCTCCAGAACTCCTGGGTCCCTCTATCGAACTCCTGGTGTTAGCAATCAGGACACATAACCACGGGCGTAGTTCTATGTGGTGCTTTATTTCAGCGCAGGGGTTCGCACCCAAAGCTTCGCTGGTCAGTTTAAGTCACACAGTATTTATACAGTCCATTCACATACATATTCATATATTCATTAAGATACGTAACGGTTACTCAACATTGATTGCAACATCGATTGCAGCACCTTGGAACTATTTGGATCATGTGCAGTGTCCTCACTCTATACGTATTTAGGCTGAGATTAAAGCCAGGTTGTTAAGATAAGAGTGTACCCGAACACGATATGCTTGAACATCCTTTCAGGGACAGTTTACAAAATTGATTCATCCTTTCAGGAACATTTTGTAAAACTGGTTCTGTTACTAACATTTCCCCCCTTTGAAAATGCTTTTCTATTCTTAGACAATGCATTTTCACCTCAATCAATTTCTTCCATTATTGATTCATTTGCTATTATTGATTGGTAATTCCCTTCAGGTGTGATAGTTCCAGTCGTGCCTTTTCATAAGCTGGAGGGTTATCAAATATAGGATTAGCATAATTCCTACTCAGGATACTGAAAATGGATTATTCCTAGCATTTGTTTGACTAATTATGCTCTTAATACCCACATACAACAAACAATGAAGAACAATGACAATTGCAAGTACAGCTACACTTTCTAGTAGTGAATGTCCCCATCCTCCCAAATTTAAATCGAATTTATTCAACAGAGCTCCTATCCAGCTCTGTTCTGCATCTTGTCTTTCCTTTTGCAGCTCCACTTGTGTTTGGGTCAGCTTGGAAATGTCTTTCTCAGCCTCTGAAGTTACGTCTGGAATATGGACGCAGCAGTGATCGATTCTGTCTTTCAAATATCCACAGACGCCATTTTCTTTCAATAACATTATGTCGAGTGCCATTCTATTCTGCAAGGTCATTTTAGTCGTAGCTTGTAATTGTATATTGAGATCCCGAAAACCTTTTTAGTTATTCTGGCCAATCGATCCATTTGCCCGATCAATTTATCAATCATTTCTCTATTCCTATAGGCTGCAATTGGTGCAAAGAAAGATTCTAGTGCCCAGCTAAATTTAACACTGCTTGATGGTTCATGCCACACATCATCCTCATTTATTTCTCGTTTATGTCTGACCTGTAATAGTTCTTGCCTATTTTTCCAAGGTGACCTTTTCCAAATGGGACATAGTGTTGGCAACCCCAAAGTAATTTCTCTAATTGGTCCTCCCATTGGCAAATGTGTAGTCCAGGTCCCATCACTTAAGGCCCAAACTAAATGTCCCATACTGCCTATAACTCCTTTACAGTCAATTTTGTCTTTATCAATGCCAATTTTAAAGGCTGCCTGTGGGTCTAACTGTTTCCGACAAATGCGGCCCGTAATCACTGCTACTTTGACAATGGACAAAGGAATCTCTTTAATGTCTGCTTGACAAGTTATCACCTGTGAGCAATTCCACCATGGTACTGTCATTCCTTCTGTTACATCGGACCACCATGTGCACCATGGAATTGCTTCACTGTATTGGTATTATTGTATAATACTTAATGTCTACATATTGTTCCATAATTCAGTTATGTTTTTGTTATCCTGATCTTTGCATTCCCAGTAGGTCTGTTCAACCTTTTGATTCACTATTTTAGTGGTCCACTTGTCATAGAAGCACCATCCTACATCGTGGAATCGTCCTATTGTAATATACCTTGCTTTAGGTAATTTTAAACAATCTGCCCTGTGTCCTGGCATTTTCCATTTTTATCATTCTCTTATCCTTTGTTCAGTTGGGACTTCTCCTATTCTAGTGTGGGATTCACATGCTATCTTACCAGTTCTGTTTATTTCTGGTAAGGTAGTAGTGATTGTTCCCCACTGTACTGGGTCCTCAGCTGATTTTGGGATGGGAAGGCAGGCAGTGATGCTACTGATATTTTGTGTTCGTGCAAAGTCTCAGATTAATCCTATCATTAGGTTCTCTGCCTGACTTTGTACACTTTGTACTACCTGTGGTACCTGGGTACTTTCATTACTATCTACTGCTCTTCATGGCCTAATTTGCAATTCCATTCGAATAGTCTCATTTTTGCATTTATAAATTTTCCATGCATCGGGCGAGCTTTCCCACTGTCTATCAGGGGCCTTGTGGAATAGAGTGGCGCTTCCCTCTCCAATTTGCAAAAGCACAAAAACTTGGGGTATAACCAAAACCAAAGCTTGGTGATGCAAACCAGGCATTATTGCGATGTAATCTTGAGTGTGGTTGGACCTAGGATATGTGATGACCACGCTCTTGGAACCTTCTTCACACGGGTGTAATGTATCCAGGAGTCTACTCCGGCAACTTTAACTGCAGTAAACGTGGTCAGGAGTACTTGGTAGGGTCCATCCCATTGTTCTCTCAAAGGCTCTTCGTTCCAGTTTTTCACATACACAGTGTCCCCAGGTTCTATATTATGTACTGGATTTTCAAGTGCCAGTGGTCGACTCCACACTAATGCAGATCGGAGTTGATTCAGTGTCCTGCCAAGAGATAACACATAATTGTACAGGTCCTGATTACCCTTTATGTGGACCTCTGGATTTGGGTTTGGTGCTTCATAGGGTTTGCCATACAGAATTTCGTACGGACTTACTGACATTCCGCCCTTAGGTTTTATCCTGATATGCAACAATGCTATTGGTAAGGCCTGCGGCCATTGAATCTTTGTCTCCTGACAGACCTTACTAAGTTGTCTTTTTAAAGTTTGGTTCATTTTCTCTACCTGTCCACTGGACTGGGGCCTCCAGGGAGTATGCAGATCCCACTGAATCCCTAAACATCTGCTGACCTCCTTTACCAGTTGTGCCACAAAATGGGGCCCCCTATCGGATGATATTCCTATTGGTACCCCAAATCTAGGGATTATTTCTTTTAATAACCATTTTACAGTTTCTTTTGCTTGGTTGGTGCGACAAGGGAAGGCTTCTGGCCATCCAGAAAAGGTATCCACCACAACGAGTAGATACCTATATCCACGAGTTCTGGGGAGTTCCGCCTAATCTATTTGCCAATAATCCCCGGGTTGCATGTCTGTCTTAATTTTCCCCATTTCTATTTTTCTTTTTACTAGAGGATTATTTTTCAAGCAAATTTCACACTTAGCTGTAATAGACTTTGCCATTGTTAACATCTGGACCGACATAATTTGTTTTCTTAGATAAGTTACCAACGCCTCTGCACCCCAGTGACACTTCTGGTGTTCCGTCTGAAGTATTCCTCTCATAATAGTGGTTGGCACCACAACTTGTCCATTGGCGGTTACATACCACCCAGAATTATTCTTGCTGGCTATGAAGGTAATAAATCAATTGCTCTTACCTTCTGGGAGACAAGACCCACCATTGTTCTCACTTGCCGTGCCACCGACCGAGCTGTTTGATCAGCAAGCTGATTTCCCCCAATAATTTTCAATGTTCCACTTTGATGAGCTTTACAGTGCATTATAGCAACTTGCGATGGTTTCTGAATGGCATTAATCAAGTTCAGTATTTCCTTCTGGTATTTAATGTTTGTTCCTTGTGAAGAGAGCAGTCCCCGCTCTTTCCAAAGGGCTCCATGCACATGAACAACTCCGAAAGCACCTGCCAGCGGGGTGTCGCTCAAATCAGGATGACTTGTATGGGTGTATTCGATAACTTCCACACAATCATGTTCCAGGTCTCCTTCTTCTGTACCTGCACCCAAAAACTCAGCAGGATTCATTAGGTTAGTAGTTTTTAGAACAACATCATCTTGTTCTGTCAGAATTACCTGGTATTTCATCATTCTGCTTGGGGAAAGCCAATGGCCCCCCTTTTGTTCCAATACTGTTGTCACCATATGGGATACAAACACTTCCATCCTTTTTCCCATAGTTAGTTTTCGGACCTCCTGGATCAGCATTACTGTAGCAGCTACCGCCCGTAAGCATGCCGGCCACCCAGCACTTACCGGATCTAGCTGTTTGGAAAAATAGCCAACAGGTCTTTTCCAGGATCCTAGTCGTTGGGTTAATACTCCCAAGGCAAGTCTTTGTCACTCGTGTACAAACAACTGGAAGTCTTTGCTCACGTCAGCAGGCCCAAAGCAGGTGCCTGCATCAAAGCCTGTTTTAGCTTTTGGAAGGCCTCACGTTGTGGCTTTCCCCACTTGAACGTTTTATTCCCTTGTGCTTCATACAAAGGTTTGGCAATCAACCCATAGTCCATAATCCAGAGTCTGCACCATCCTGTCATTCCTAAAAAAGATCTCAACTCATGTAAGTTTTGTGGTTCTGGAATAGCACAAATAGCATGTATCCTGTTCAGACTTAGCCTTCGCTGTCCTTGAGAGAGCTCGCATCCTAAATAGATCACAGTCTCGGATGCAATCTGAGCTTTATTTTTCAATACTTTGTACCCGTTCATTCCCAATTGGTTCAATATTTCAGTTGTTACCTGGATGCAGAGTTCTCGTGTCTCAGTTGCAATCAGAATATCATCTACATATTGCAGCAACAAATACCATTGTCGAGGGATCATGATATGACCTTTTGTAGTCCATTCCTCGAGTTCCTTGGCTAGCTGATTTCCAAAGATGGTTGGGCTATTCTTGAACCCTTGTGGAAGGCGTGTCCAGGTTAATTGAGTTTTCCTCCCATTGTGTGGATTTTCCCATTCAAAGGCAAATAGCTTTTTGCTTTCATGGTCAAGGGGTATGCAGAAGAAGACATCTTTTAGATCAAGTACAGTAAACCATTTATATTTCTCTTTCACAGATGTTAACAAGGTATATGGATTTGCAACTACTGGATAAATGTCCTTAGTGATCTGGTTCACAGCCCGCAAATCTTGGACTAATCGATAACTACCATCAGGTTTCTTTACTGGAAAAATTGGAGTATTATATTCTGATTCACATTCCTCTAGAATACCATATTTCAAGAATTTTTCAATTAGAGGTACTATTCCTATCCTAGCTTCTAGTTTCAGTGGGTACTGCCTCAACAGTACTGCCTTGGCATCTTCCTTCAGTTCCACTTTTAGAGGCTGGGCTGTTTTTGATTTCCCAGGTATGTCAGTCTCCCATACCATAGGAATCACAGCCTCCTCCACTGCTTGCGGTATTTTCACTACCAGGTTTTCTTTTAATAACAGAATTTGTCCTACCTTAGATTCTGGAATTTTCATTACCAGGTTTTCATCCTCAAATGTTATTACAGCATCCAATTTGGTCAATAAATCCCGTCCTAAAAGGGAGACTGGACAGTCTGGAACATATAAGAACTTGTGGGTTAGTTCCTTTTCTCCAAAACACAAATCCAAGGGTTGTAGGAATGGCCGTACTTCCTCCTTCCCTGTGACACCAACAGTTGTTGTAGCTCTGTGACCTACCGTCCCTGTAAGGAATTCAGTGCAGACTAAGTAGCCCCTGTGTCTACTAAAAATTTTACATCCCAGTTTTGGCAGCTTCTTTTAATCTTTCTAAAAGGCTGAGGGAGACTCATTCTTTTCCTGCCTCACATTATACAATTTTGACCAATTTTGACAATTGTGACACACACGATATCAATGGGGTTTGTGACACACACGCTGTCCAACGGGGTTTGTGACACACACGACGTCCAAGGGGGTTTGTGACACACACGCTGTCCAATGGGTTTGTGACACACGCACTGTCCATTGAGTTTGTGACACACACGCTGTGCAATGGGTTTGTGACACACACGCTGTGCAATGGGTTTGTGACAAACACGCTTTCCATTGGGTTTGTGACACACACACTGTCCAATGGGGTTTGTGACACACACGCTGTCCAGGGGGGTTTGTGACACACACACTGTCCAATGGAGTTTGTGACACACATGGTGTCCAATGGGTTTGTGACACACACGCTGTCCAATGGGGTTTGTGACACAGACACTGTCCGGGGGGGTTTGTGACACAGACGGTGCCCAATGGGGTTTGTGACACACATGCTGTCCAATGGGGTTTGTGACACACACGCTGTCCAATGGGGTTTGTGACACACACGCTGTCCAATGGGCTTTCTGACACACACGCTGTCCAGTGGGGTTTGTGACACACATGCTGTGCAATGGGGTTTGTGACACACACACTGTCCAATGGGGTTTGTGACACACACGTTGCCCTGCGGGGTTTGTGACACACAAACTGTCAAATTCGGTTTGTGACACACACGCTGTCCAATAGGGTTTGTGACGCACTTGTTGCCCAGGGGGGTTTGTGACACACACACTGTGCAATGGGGTTTGTGAAACACACACAGTCCACGGTGGTTTGTGACACACACGCTGCCCACTGGGGTTTGTGACACACACACTGTCCATTGGGGTTTGTGACACACATGCTGCCCAATGGGTTTTGTGTCACACAAGTTGTCCAATGGGGTTTGTGACACAAACACTGTCCGGGTGGGTCTCCCATTGCCCCCTATCGACTCTCGTTGACCCCCATTGACCCCCATTGATCCCTATTGATCCCCATTGACTTCCATTGACCCCCATTGACTTCCATTGTCCCTAATTGACCTCCATTGACTCCCATTGCCCCCTATCGACTCTCGCTGACCCCCATTGACCCCCACTGACCCCCATTGATCCCCATTGACTCCCATTTCCCCTAACTGACCTCCACCCCCAGCTCTCAGGCTGCCCTCGTGTTCCTCTCCTGCCCACCCTCCACCCACCCCAGCTGACGAGGTGGAAAACACACCTGGGGAAAGGGGAGGAGGAGTTTTCAAACATACCCGTTCAGACGTTCAACCTTCTCTGGGTGTCCCTCGGTACCTGCTGAGGTGCAGGTAACAAGCATCTTCCTTGCTCAGGAATGAGCCAAAAACTCTGCGCTCTCAGTTCCCTCAAGATCGAGAGTGACCGAGGCGCAGGGAGACCCTGGTCTCATCCCCTGCTGTGCCGACCTCAGCGCTGACGCTGCTTTGTGACACAACGGCAGAGGGTGATGTCACAATGGAAGAGGCTGCGCCACGTTTGGAGGCAAAGTCCCACCTGGCAGGAGCGGGTCTCGCAGTCCTGTCTGCAAGGGACGTCTCCCCCATGAGGTGACGCTGCCTCGCATTGGTCCCCTGGGCCATCACTCTGCCCTGTTTGGGGCCCGCCCTTCCCTGAGAGCGGCCTCTGATTGGCCCCAGCTGGTCAGGCTGCTCAGATGCAGTTCACCTGAAGTGACGCTCTCTCTGATTGGTCACCCGGGCTGTCACTCTGCCCTGGTTTGGGCCACCCTTTCCCTGAGGTGATGCTGGCTCTGATTGGTCACTGGCTGCTCAGACTCCTGCACTGCAGTACCCGCCCCTCAACTGAGATGTGACCTCTGATTGGCTGCCTAGGCTGGCAATCTGCCTGGGCCTGCCCTTCCCTGAGGTGACGCTCTCTCTGATTGGCCACCTGTGCTGTCACTCTGTCTGGCTGTGTTACCTCTCCATGTGGTGGCCACAGCAGAGGAGGAGACGAGGGTGAGAGGCACCAAATTCATCCTCAGTGCCCCAGGAGTTTTTCCTGACCTCGTGCTGACCGTTGATGTCGGGCTGTGCACAATCAGCTTTTGTTACAATACGGCCAGCAACTTCTGCTTTGGTAGAAATGGTTTCAGAAGCTGATGGAGTAAAAAGATTCTCAACCTCACGGCTGAAGTCGGAACGAACCTTCCTGGACTAAAGCTGGAGGAGCAGTTGGAGCTTTCGAAACGTAACCTTCTATACTGGGCGGCAACCGCCTTTGTTGGCTTGGCCGGCTGCAGGAGGCACCGGCTGCTTCGTGCTGGTGCCTTTCGCTGACATTTGGCGCTATGACAGTGAGCGAGGCTGCAATGACTGCCATGTCCAGTGCTCCCCAAACGCACAGGGAAAGGCTGCAGATCTTAGAGTGCTGCGGATCCTTGACTTCCTGACACAGCCGTGTTGACAGGGAGGTCTCTTATGTAAACGTAGAAGCTGATACGTCTCTCTGGGTCATGGGGGGAAAAGGGGGGAAAAGTGGGGACGTGCTCCCTGCTGTGACCCTCATGTGCCCTCCAGGTTCCCCGTGTCCCCCCTTCACACAGAGTTGATGGGTCTGACACGGTTCCAAGAACTGGTGTCACCTTGTTTGGTTCCCGTCCGCAACCGTTCCCACGGTGGCCTTGACCCCGTGGTGACCCTGACCCCGCGGTGGCCTTGACCCCATGGTGACCCTGACCCCGCGGTGGCCTTGACCCCACGGTGGCCCCGACTGTCCCTGTGGTGGCCCTGACCCCACGGTGACCCTGCTCACGTCCCCAGTGGCCACGGCCACCCCTGCGGTGACCCTGGTGGCCCTGGCTGTCCCCCGTGGTGTCCCCTGATGGTGACCGTTCCCATGGTGGCCACGGCCATCTGGCTGTCCCAATGGTGGCCTCTGATGGCCCTTGATGGCCCCGTTGTCCCCTGGGGTTCCTCCAGTTTCGTTGGTTTGACGCACTCGACCCAGAGCTGGTTTGGCAGAATTTTGGGGGGGACTTTGGGGGAGGGGAAAGGGGCCCCCCCAAACCTGGAGGGGAGGGACCCCAAGATCCAGGGGGGAGGGGGGAAATCCTCCTTCCCCCCAAATGTGGGGGTTCCCAAGTGGCCAGTGGGTTGTGGGGTGTCCCCCCTGCTCTGGGATAAGGGAGGAACACCCCAAAACCTGGAGGGGGGTCGGACCCCGTGACCCCCCTGACCAGGGATCCCCAAATTTGGGGGGGTTGCAGAGCCCAGAAGGGTCTCCAAAACTTGGGGAGAGTTCCCCAGATCCCTGGGGGGGGATCCTGAAGCCCTGGGGGGATGTCCCCAAAATATTGGGGGGGGGAGGTGGCGCTAAATACTGGGGAGTTCCCAAATTGAACAGGGGTCCCCAGATTTTGGGGCGGTCCCCAAAACTTGGGGGAGGGTCCCGAGATCCCATGGGGGTCCCTAAGCCCTGAGCGGGGGGTGTCCTTGTCCCTTTGTCCCTCCTCCATTTTTGGGGTTCATTCCTGGGGGTCCCCCCATCCCTCTGTACAGCACAGAGAGGCGCCCCCAAGCTGGAGGGGCGCTTGTGCTTGTGGGAGAGCCCCACTGGGATGGGGGAACCCTCGCGGGGGGGGGGGGGGGTTTCGGGGGGAGACCCCCGCCATTCCTCAGTTTCCACAGGTTGGGGGGGGCTGGTCCATTTACATCTATTTTACAAGGAAAAGGTGTCTCTTTTTGGGGGGGAATATGAGGGTTTTTGGCAACAAAAGTGTCAGCCGGGGGGGGTCTCCACTTTGGGTGGGCCCCCCTCAGTTTTGGGGAGTTCAGCCCTGCCCCCCCCCCTCGCCCCGGCTCAGTGCTGCCAATGATACAGGGGCCCCCTCAATGGCTTTTGGTGGAGCCCCCCCCTCAAAATGAGGCCATATCCTCCCCACCCCACAGGACCAGGGAGGGGGGCACAAGGAGCCCCCACCCCCCCAGGTCCAGTGCTTTTGGGGGGCACGAGGACCCTCATGTCGACATGGAGTGGGTGGCATGAGGGGCCCATGTCCAGCTGGGGGGGCACAGAGGGGCCCTCGTGCGAGGCTGCGTCCTCGTGCAAGGCCAGGTCCATGTGCCTCGCGCCCCGCCCGCCCTCGGCCCCCCCGCAGGCTGCAGCTGTTGAGGGGAAGCGGCTCTGCGGGGTCGTGGAGGACACCCGGGGGGGCTCTGGGGCTCTGGGGGGGGTCAATGGGGGAAATGGGGGTGGGGGAACAAAGTGGGGGGAGCAAAGGGACCCGGGGGACACAAGAGGGGGGAGCACAAGAGTGGGGGGGGCACAAGGAGACTGGGGGGGCACATGGAATTAGGGGGCACAAGGTGGGGCTTATAAGGGGGGGGCACAATATGAGGGGCACAAAGGGACTGGGGGACACAAGGAGACTGGGGGAGGCTACGGGGGGCACAAGGAAAGGAATGAGATGGGGGGTATGATGGCAGACGGGGGCACAAGATTTGATGGTTCTGTGATTCTTGATTGATTTGATTCTTCTGTGATTCTTTGATTCGATGATTCTGTGATTTTGCGGTTCTTTGATTCTGTGATTCTGTGATTCTATCATTACATGATTCTATGGTTCTGCAATTCCATAATTCTTTGATTCTTTGAGTCTTTGATTCTGTGATTCTATGATTCTGTGTTTCTATGATTTGATTATTCTGTGATTATTTGATTTTTATTATTCTTTGATGTTTTTATTCTTTGATTTTTTGATTCTATAATTAATTGATTCTATAATTTATTGATTCTAGGATATTATGATTCTTTGATTCTTAGATTCTACGTTTCTTTGATTCCATGGTTCTTTGACTTTTTGTTTCTACAATTATTTCATTCTATGACTCTGTGATATGGTTTTTTTTTTTTTCTTCTGTAATTCCATGATTCTGTTATTCCCTGATTCTATGATTATGTGATTCTACGATTCTTTGATTCTGGGATATTACGATTCCTTGATTCCCTGGTTCTTCGATTCTAAGATTCTACGACTCTAAGGTTCTATGATTCCTTGATTTGATGATTCCATGATTCTTTGATTCTGGGATATTACGATTCCTTGATTCCCTGGTTCTTCGATTCTAAGATTCTACGACTCTAAGGTTCTATGATTCCTTGATTTGATGATTCCATGATTCTTTGATTCTGGGATATTATGATTCCTTGATTCCCTGATTCTTCAATTCCACGATTCTATGACTCCAAGGTTCTACGATTCCTTTATTCCACGATTCTACAACTCTTCGATTCTTTCCTTTGAGCCCAGAGCAGTTTGGAGCCTCCAACCCTCCTGGAGCCCCCGTGTGTCACCTGCTCCATCCTCGGCTTGGCTGGAGATCCCCAGCGGTCCCCTGTGGGGTGACAGTGGGGCCCTTTGTCACCTCACTGGTGACACCGCCTGTGGTCACCACGGCGCTGGGCCCGGCTGCACTTTGTGGCAGGATGGCGACGGGACCAGCGCGAGCCCGGAGCGCAGCCCACGGCTCTTTAGAATCACAGACTCGTTTGGGTTGGACGAGACCTTCGGATCGAGTCCAACCACAACCCGACTCGAGCTGCCGGTGGCAGATTCGTGTGCGGAGCTCCCGAGCTCATCCCGCGTCTTTTTGTGGCAAGGAGCTCCCGCGCTCACTTCACATGTTTTCGTGGCGAGGAGCTCTTGATCTCAATTCACGCCTCTTCGTGGCGAGGATCTCCCAGGACCATCCCACATCTTTCCCTGGCGAGGAGCTCCCGAGTGCGTCTCAAATCCTGAAGACTTTCCTTTTTGCCGAAGCTTTTTCTTTTCACCAAAGCTTCCCCGCGAGATGGAGCAGAGACCCCCCAGCCGCCCCGGGTGGCCTGGGAGGAGGCGAATGTTCCCCAGGCCATCAGACCCTGACGGCAGCCCGACGAGGTGACCAGGTTCCGGCTGCTGCCGCGTGAGTGAGGGGACAGAGGGGACAGCGGGGACAGCGGGACAGGGAGTGCAGAGGGGACAGCAGGGACAGAGGGGACAGCGGGGACAGCGGGGACCGAGGGGACACAGCACCTGCCCAGAGGCCGCGGGGCCAGCAGGACACGGCTTCTCCACAGCCCTCCCTGCTGTCCATTACCAGACACCAGCTGGTTACCAGTGTACGAGTTCCGGAGAGACAACTTGGACTTCATTGTGAAGTTCATCGAGAGCCCGGCAAACAGCGTGGAGGAGAAGCTGAGGTTCCTTGACAACGTCTGCGAGCTGTGCAACTTCAGCAAGAACGACACCGCGCCAAAGGGCCTGGAGACCTTCTGCCGCTCCTATGAGCTGCTGAAAAACGTCACGGTGAGGGGACACCTGGTGTGTTTGGGAAAGGGACTCAGGGCCCCCCAGCACCGGTACCTCAAAGCACAATATGGCACTAAACTCACTTCAAAACAAACACAAAATGGCGTCCCCAGGGGCACCAGAATCACCTCAGGGCTCAACATGGGGGAAACAAAATCACTTCAGGGCTCAAAATGGCACCAAAATCACCTCAGGGCTCAACATGTCACCAGAGTCACCTCAGGGCTCCAAAAGGCGGCCCCAGGCACACAAAATCACCTCAGCACAAAAAACAGCAGTGCCAGGAGCATAAAATTGCCTCAAAACACAAAGAATCTGCCCAAGGGGCATCAGGATCCCCTCAGGGCACAAAATGGTGGCATGAAGATCATCTTAGGGCTCAAAATGGTGGCCATGGGGCATAAAATCACCTCAAAACACAAAATGGTGGCGCCAGGGGCATAAAATCACCTCAGGGCTCAAAATGGCGCCAGAATCACCTCAGGGCTCAACTGGCGGCCCCAGGGGTGTTGGGATCACCTCACGCCAAGAAAACCCTGAGGAGCTGGAGCAAGCTGAGAGGAGGGAACGGAGCTGGTGAGGGGCTGGAGAAGGAGGGTGAGGGTGGAAATTGGGGGTGATTTCTTCCCCAAAGGGCTGTGGGGCGCTGGAACAGGCTGCCCAGGGCAGTGCTGGAGTCACCATCCCTGGAGGGTGAACAGACGGGGTTCTTGGGGACGTTTTAGTGCCGGGGTTGGGTTAATGGACTCGATGACCTTGAGGGGCTTTTCCACCCAGAACAGTTGGCTAATTGGCCGATTTTGGGCATTCCTGCGCAGCCGCTCTCTCCTGGCCAGTCGAGCCAGCTCGGGAGGACACCGGGGGTGTCTCTGCAGACATGGGGGTTCAATTTGGCTCCATCTCTCTCCCTCCAGCCCTTGGGATCCTGGAGCGGGACCCCGACCCCTCCACCCGTGCCCTGGCAGTTCAGACCATGCTCCTCCTCACCACCAGGACGAATCAGCCAAGACAGCGGCCGACCCCGTGGTCCCTCTGCTGCTGGTGCCGCTAAGCCCGGCTTAAGTGCAGCTTTTCTCACCGAAACACCTGCATTTTCTGACAATAACTCTGGAAAAGGAGCTCGATCCATGGCGTCCTTCAGCCCTGAGGTGACGGCGGCGTTTCCGGCCTCTCCCGACACCGTTTTTCTGGGAAATCCCCCAGATCCTCAATCTCAGGGACGTGAAGTCAGGATTTTTGTGCTTGCGTCTCATTTGCTTTTTGTTTTTTTTGGGGTGTTTTGATCGTGCAGATGGTGTTGACGCTCCCCTATGAGCAGGGCCGGCACAGACGCCTTTTCACGTTGTTTAAATAAATTGTGTCAGATCAAGATTCTCCCACTGGAACCAACAGATGCGGGCGCATTGTGGTGAAGATCCCAATTAAGGAAATTCACACTGATAAAAATGCCCAGTTTATCCCCATTAAGCAGCAGCAAAGCCCAGCCCAGAGGGCAGCGAAACCCCTGTTATTTTGCGTTTGAGAAGAGCCCGGGGAGTTCATCCCAGTTTGAGAAACAAAAACAGGGCAAAATGGGGATTTTGCTGCAAACGCGAGAACTTGAGCATCCGAGTGTTTCATCCGGGGGTCGCTCGGGGGGAATAAAATGCTCGAGGCCCAAAGGGATTCGTGGTAAATCAGCATCGGGTGTTTCGATTTCAGGTGTCAGGGGAACGGTTGGGTCTTTTCCAACCCAAATTATTCAGGGATTCTAAAACCGGAGGGAATTGGGGGTAAATTGTGGCGCAGGGAGGGAAAAGTGGGAGACGTGTCCCCCCCGTGATCCTCATGTCCCCTCCAGGTCCCCTGTGTTCCCCCAGCCACTGCCTGCAGACGGTGTAATGATGTTGTTGGGCTTTGTGGGTGGGTTGTGCATTAGAGAGGGACTTTTGTGGTTTGTTGTATTTCGTGTTTTTTTTTCTGTACGTAGTTTTGTTTCTTTGGGTGTTTGTTTGTTTTGGTAAATATATTGATTTATGTTTTTTCAGACCTGTGCTCTCTGTCATTTTCTTGTATCTGCAGAGCTGAGGGGTGAGGATGGCTGCCGGGCATGACGGGACGGTTGGGAAGAACCGCTCAAGGCTGCATGGAAGTAGAACTGGTTGGGATTAAAAATTCGGTGGAGGGGGTAGAGTAGTACCTCCATAACCACCACTGAGGGGTGTCATCCCCATCCCTGCTGCGCAGCCAAACCAGAGTGCCCATGCACCCAGGTGTGATGTCACGGCCCGTGTTCCATCCGCAGCGCTGGTGCCCGGCAACGACCACAACAGAGAGAATCCCACCAGCACTGAGCAAAGCCCATCCTGTCTTCCCTTTTCGCTTTCTTACCACTTGCCCTGTTCCCAGTCCAGCCCTTGTATCCCATTCTCTGTCCCTTGGCTGCAAAATCCAACCTTCTCATCTTCTCCCACCAACTCAGTCCCGTCTTTCCCTTCCCACTTTTTTTTTGTTATGAAGGTCTTGAAGAAGAGGAAAACTGCGCTGCTGGAGGTACGGCCCCCACTGCCTGGGGGGATGGCGTGGCATGGGACCCCACTCTGGGGAGCTCAGGGCCAGGAGCTCAGCTCGTCCTCTCCACCCACCCCTGCGAGGCCATGGGCTGGGAGGAGCCCTTCTGGGCTGCTCGTCCCCTGCTGAAATCGAGCATCCCTGCCTGGGGGACACGTCCCCATGGGAGCCCAGGGCACCCCGGGCTCGTGTCAGAGGGATGCTCAGCGGGAGCAGCTGGTGCTGCCCGGAGCCTGAGCCCGTGCCTCCTCTGCCCCTTTCCAGGCTGGAGCCAGGGCAGCCCAGCCCTGCCCGGGGAGCAGCGCAGAGGCAAAAACCCCACCTGTGCAAGGTAAGGAGCTTCTGGGTCCCGAGGCAGGTGTGGGGCTGGGGTCTGTGCCTGGGGCACCCCACAGGGCAGGGACATGGCTGCTCACCCCTGCCCTCTCTGCTCCCACACATCTGCAAGACTGCGTCACTCCCAAAGCTGCTGAAGGGCACAAAGCGCAGGATCCACTGGCTGCAGGTGCTGGCCCGTGGGTGCTGGTGGCCCAGGAGCTGCCCAAACTCCAGGCAGCTCCTGCTGGGGACGTACCATGGGGTCCTGTCACACCACAGCTCTCCCTGGGCTGTGAGAGGGGTCAGGGGTGCTGAGACCCCCACAGGTGCGCTGGGCTGGTCAGGGCAGGACCAATGCACTTTTCTGCTTGTATTTTGGCTTAGGATACACCAGCTCTTGCTGGGGAGCTGCATGTCCGGCTGCTGGGATCAAGGAAGGAGAGATGGAGGAGAAGATGGACGTAGATGTGATGGTGGAAGAAGAGATGGAGGTTGATGTGATGGTGGAGGAAGAGATGATGGATGTGGACGAAGGGACAGAGGAAGAAATGGAGGTAGATGCAGAGATCGAGGAGGCAATGGATGTGGATGCATAGCTGAAGATCACAGATGGACGTACCAGCAGCCGGATAGGAACATGCTCCCCAGCCACTGCCTGCAGCCGCTGCAGTAATGTTGGTGGGTGGGTTATACAGTAGACAGGAGTTTTAGGTTTTTTTGTACTTATCTGTAGTTGTTTTTTCTGTACATAGTTTTGTTTCTTTGTGTGTTTGTTTGTTTTGGTAAATATATTGATTTATGTTTTTTCAGACCTGTGCTCTCTGTCATTTTCTTGTATCTGCAGAGCTGTGGTTTCCGCTCGCTCTGGGTTCCTGGGGCTGGGGGTGGCTGGGGGTGCTGGCACGGCCACCCCGGGGACAGGGGGTCCCTGTGTGCAGAGGGGTCCCCCTTGCAGACACATGGCACTGGGCACCAGTGGGGTTGGTTCATGGGTTGCTGGAGAGCGGTGTCCCCAACAGCAAAGCTGTCACCAGCAACGAGTGGGCCATGAGAGCCTTGGGAACGGCTTATGCCAGGATCAGGGAGAAGGTTTTGCAGCTGTAGGTGCTGCTGTTCAAGGCTCTGAACCTACACATGTGCAGGGCTTTGGAGATGTTCCCCACCAGGCTGGTGTCAGGACCGGGGTTGCTCCCAGCTGGCAGAAGTGTCTGGGCTGGAGCCAGTGGGAGCTGTTCCTCTCCTCTGGACGCATGCAAGGACATTCAAGTCCTTCTCAAATGGTGGGGCCCAGCCCGACACACAGTGCTCCAGGTGAGGCTGCACCAAGCCTGGACCCAGTGGGACAATCCCTTCTCTTGGCTGGCTGGTCGGGCTGTGTTTGACGTCCCCAAGACGCCGTTTGCCCTCTCCGAGCCCGGGCACGCTGATGGCATCCTCTCGCGAGATGTCCATCCATGTTTATCAATGACCTCGCATTCCATTGCTATGTTCACCAAAACATGTATCTGGTTTTCCAGGAAAACACAGCTGATAGGAAGCTTGAGCTGACAGGCAAATTCACTAAAAGAGAAACTTGTTTTTTAACAAAACCAGGACATTCCACCCCTTATAATATGCCATTCACTGAATACTTAAACCTTATCAATACAATCTGTCAATACAATCTAATTAATCACTACTACTATATATATATATACACATATGTACATATATACACAGGACTAATTAATCAGTGGACCATCCTTTAAAAAGTTCATTAAGTTCATTTTGTCACGACAGTCTCCCAGCGCAGGAAAAATGGTACAAGTTCATCTCATGACCACTGTTTGTGGGTTAAAGACATCAACTTTGAAGAAGTTGTCAGGCGCCACTTGAAGAAGCGAGCGCTGGTTTCATCATCACTGTCTTGATCTGAAAGACACTTATTAAACACTGTTAGTATGGCAATTCACATCCTGCAGTTCAGTATTGAATATTTTCACCTAAACTCAAGTCCCCTTGAGGTACACACCGAACTTCTCCATCCTTAAGCATCACCCACCAGGTGCTGCCAGGTCCTTGGGCAAAAACAATCCCGCGAATGGGCTTGCCTTTGCCTGAGGCAGGAGGAACCCAGACTGCCTTTCCTAACATGTTTTTCATGTGTACTACAGGGACTTTATCTCCTTCTACAGTCCGTAGAATTTCTGATTGGGCAGGCCCGGCTCGATTGGTTGATCCCCTGGTGTTGACCAACCAAGTGGCTTTTGCTAAATGTGAATCCCAGTTTTTAAAGGTTCCACCACCAAGTGCCTTTAGTGTAGTTTTTAACAAACCATTGTACCTTTCAATTTTCCCAGGGGCTGGTCCATGGTATGGAATATGATATACCCACTCAATACCATGTTCTTTGGCCCAATTGTCTATAATACTGTTTTTGAAATGAGTACCATTGTCTGATTCAATTCTTTCTGGCGTACCATGTCGCCAAAGGACTTGCTTTTCAATGCCCAAGATAGTATTTGGGGCTGTAGCATGAGGTACAGCATATGTTTCCAACCATCCAGTGGTTGCTTCCACCATTGTAAGTACGTAACGCTTACCTTGACGTGTTTGTGGAAGTGTATTATGATCAATCTGCCAAGCTTCTCCATACTTATACTTTAACCATCGCCCCCCATACCATACAGGCTTTAACCATTCTTCTTGTTTGATTTCGGCGCAAGTTTCACATTCAGGAATAACCTGTGAAATAGTGTCCATAGTTAAATCCACCCCTCGATCGCGAGCCCATTTATATGTTGCATCTCTACCTTGATGCCCTGAAGCATCATGGGCCCACCGAGCTAGGAAAAGGTCACCTTTATGTTGCCAGTCCAATAGACTCTGTTATCCCTTTCCTCCACCTGGTTGGAGGCAGGACACCTCTAATTTCTGTTTTGCACAGTCTCTGGGTGTGAATTAGAGGTTCCTTCAAGAGCATCAGAATCTCTTCTGCTCCTTTTGTAAACTGGAGCAGCCACCTTCCTAGGAGTTTTTCCTTTGATCTCACGTACTCGTGCTTGAAGTTCTGAGGTAGGTCTTCCATGCCACTTATTCATGTTTTCTCCCTGCTCATGTAGGAAGAACCACAGTGAACCTCTTTTTGTGGGCTGCCTCTGTCCTCTCTCTCGAGATTGGAAACGCCTTTTCCTAACAGCTGAAACATAGGTTTGTGCAGGTCGTGAATGGTATGTGTCTTCTCTGAGTTCTTTGATTTCTTGCAACAGCTTTTCAAACCGGTCATCAGATTTTTCACACAGTTTCTCCACAGCAGAGACACAAGCCCGTAGAGAACCAGCAAGGCTGTCCTCAAAGTTCTGGAGATGCTCAATCACTTCAGTAATATCTTGTCTACCTCCAGCTGACCAGACCATTCCTGCCAATGACTTAGCATATGCAGACGGTGCCCTTTGTACAAATCTACACCACAGAGGTCGTGTACAATTGATTCTATCTGGGTCTGTCCCCTCTTGGCTGTTTGGTCCAAAATAGATGATCTCTCGCACATCTAATTCTCTCAGGAATTGAATACTTCTCTCCATAGTATTCCATTTCCCTAACTTGGATATACAATCTTCCTTGTAGGGAAATCTTACTTTCATAGTTGCCAGGAGTCGGGTCCAGAGGGTAGTGGCATTGGACTCTCTTGAAACTGCCCTATCAATGGTGGAATCTCTTGACAGAGATCCCAGCTGCCTGGCTTCACCACCTTCCAATTCAATTGTTTCTGCCCCATTGTCCCAGCATCGGAGCAGCCAGGTTAAAATATTCTCGCCTTCACGACGACTAAAGTCTTTTCGCAGATCTCTCAGCTCACCTGGAGAAAAGGACCGAGTGGTGGACACTTCATCTCCTCCCTGTCCTGATGGTGCCCCTTGGGTTGGTGTTGGCCCTGTGCCATCATCTGCTGCACAGGTAGTCTTTCTAGTGACTTTCTTACAACCGGCAACTGATGCTGATATGGGTTTACCATAATTTGATTCATTTCCAGAGTCTGAATGACTGTCACAGTGGTTACTGTGGTTACAGCAGCAACAGTGCCCAGTGTGTGAAGAAAGGGGGGCTGCCTTAGCCTGTGAGGCTGGAGAAGTAATGTTATCAGCAGCGGCAGAGGAACTCTGCGTAGGAGCTGTACCTTCAGCCTGTGAAGCCGCGGTTGGGGCGGCAGCAGCTGCAGCTTTTGCTGTTTTGCTCTTTCTCGAGCGGCCAGGAGAGCTTTTTGTTAAAGCTTCCGAAGACGCACCGCAAATCTCAGGACTAAAAAGAGACGCAAACCTCCTGTTGAACGCCATTTCTCTTAACAGAAGCACAAACTGACACACATTCAGCAAACCAGATAACACCATCACAGTTCTATCAAAGCTCCAAGGATATTCAAAATTCTCTAAAACATTTGTGAACTGTCCTAGAGAAAAAACAAAAGTATTGTTAGTCAGCCTTTCTAAAGACTCGCTTGACCAATTAGCAAACACAGAGCCATACTGCTCTTTAATCATTCCTGGAGGCTTTTCAAGGTAAAGCAGAAGCGAGTAGAAATTCATTAGCGGCTGCAGTATAATGAAATAAACCAGTGACAAACCACACAGTATCATCATGATCATTGTCCAGTTCCTTGTTGTTATATAATGAATACTTCGATTTAAAAAGAAAGCCCAACACAGATATGGAATCAGTGAGCACAATGTAGAAAACAACTGATACAACTTATGCCATAGCATCTTTAAATCAGTGTAATTCACTTTACCTTAATACCACTAAATAATATCCAAAGCAAACAGAGGCGCAAGTATCAGAACTCTATGAGTTGGCACTGTGCCAAGAAAACTGAAAGGTACGTCAGAGCAGTAGAAAAGCCAAAAATCTTCACATTTACCCCTTTCTCGTGCCCCACGTTGGGCGCCAATTATCTGTCGAGGGTTAAGATTGTGGGGTGACAATAAAACCCTGGCAGATGTACTGTTAACCCCCTCTCCCCCCCACTTCCCCCGTTTTGCCCCTCCCTCTCCCCCCTTCCCACTAAGGACAGGCGATCGGGAGGAAAAGTAGAACAGAGAGAAGAGAGTTGGAAAAATTAAAGATGTTTTACTAATGCTACTAATAAGAATAGAGAAAATAATACAAAATATACAAAACCAATCTTGAAAGTCTCAGCAACTGCAGAGCCGGCCACCAAAGTCCTGGATTAGACTCTGCAGCCAACCGGAGCTGGATTCAGTCGCTTACTAGGCCTCAGTTCTCAGGGACGACCAGCAAGGTCGTCTCCTAAGGTCGGCCATAAGGAGAAGGGAAAAGGGCAAAAGGGACGAGATCCTCGTGATCTCCCATTTTTATATGAAGTATTCACGTGAATGGAATGTTATACACAGTTGGTCAGTTTCTTAGTCACTTGTTTCTCGTCGCCCCTCTCGCGAGATGTCCATCCATGCTTATCAATAAGTTTGCATTCCGTTGCTAGGTTTACCAAAACATGGGTCTGGTTCTCCAGGAAAATGCAGTTAATATGAAGGCTATAGCTGACAGGCAAAATTCACTGAGAGAGAAACTTGTTTTTAACAAAACCAGGACACCCACATCATGAGGAATGGACGCAGGGACCTCAGTTCAAGGAAGAAGATCCCAGTGGGTGGTTTCCCATGGGCTGTTACTCCCAATGTGAAGTGAAGTGACCTCGAGAAACTGCCTGTCCCACAGTCCTTCATGGAACCCCAAGGAATAGCTGATGGAATTTTTCCTCACTCAGGTTCATGTCACCTCACATACATGATGTGCGTGCTCACATCTCATCTGAACTGTGCAAACATGGATTTCTGACCTACTCATTCAGGGTCCCTCCGTGGAGGGAAGAGCAACCTCTGTGAGCTGGGGAGATAGGCCAGGGCTGGAAATGGTGGTTGTGAGGGGCCAGTCCATGGTGATTGACCTGAGGCTCCTTCCACGGGGTGTCCAGTGCACAGGGGCACAGCCCAGCCCCTGCTCTGCTGGTCCTGCAGGTCTCTGGCAGGAGCCTGGCTGTGAGAGGACACTGCTGTGTGCCATCCCTGCACACACACGCTGTTCAGCTCTACAATGGTGTTTGAATCTGTGGGACACTTTTGTACTCATATGCTTGAAGACATAAACCATCATGTACTGCCCATAGGGGATCAGCTTTCTATCTGGAAAGGCTGTTCCGAGGCCAGCTCTGTCACAGCAGTGCCCATTGCCTGTCCCTGCCTGCGCCCACAGGACTGACACACAGCAGGACGGTGACCAAGCTGCCAGAGCACTCAGGCCTTGCACCAACACCAGGGATGAGAAGGAGAGTGTGAGAGTGGAACCAGAACAGCTCTGGAAGACCAAGCGCTGGTGCTCCCTGGCAGGGCTGCCATGCTGGACACGTTTCCCCTCCTGCCATCACAGGAACTGTCCCTGCAGCTCCAGAAAGGCCTTGGAGTTACAATGTCAGTAGAAAAAAATTGTGGAAGGTCCCTTTATTTTACTTAAACACAGAGAGCACGAATTCCTCACTGACGCAGCCACTCAGTGAGACAAGAAAAGCAGGCAGTGAATTACAAAGGGAATTAAAATATTTTAATAATAAACAAACACAAGGAGAAACAAAAAATACTGCACACAGGATGAACCTGCAATGAGTTAGACTATAACTCTTATATAGAAGAATTTAGAGACAGTTTATTGCTTCAGAAGAAATCCAGTCATCTGTTTCCTCAGAGAATCATTGAGCTCCTGGTTCCTCATGCTGTAGATGAGGGGGTTCACTGCTGGAGGCACCACCGAGTACAGAAAGGACAAAACCAGGTCCAGGGATGGGGAGGAGATGGAGGGGGGCTTCAGGTAGGCAAACATGGCAGTGCTGAGGAACAGGGAGACCACGGCCAGGTGAGGGAGGCAGGTGGAAAAGGCTTTGTGCCGTCCCTGCTCAGAGGGCATCCTCAGCATGGCCCTGAAGATCTGCACATAGGACACCACGATGAACACAAAACACGCAAATGCTAAACAGGCACTGACTACAAGAAGTCCAACTTCCCTGAGGTAGGAGTGTGAGCAGGAGAGCTTGAGGATCTGGGGGATTTCACAGAAGAACTGGCCCAGGGCATTGCCCTTGCACAGGGGCAGTGAAAATGTATTGACTGTGTGTAGCAGAGAATAGAGGAAAGCAATGCCCCAGGCAGCTGCTGCCATGTGGACACAAGCTCTGCTGCCCAGGAGGGTCCCGTAGTGCAGGGGTTTGCAGATGGCAACGTAGCGATCATACGACATGATGGTGAGGAGACAATATTCTGCTACTACCAAGAAGGTAAAGACAAAGAGCTGTGCAACACATCCTGTGTAGGAGATGTTCCTGGTGTCCCAGAAGAAATTCGCCATGGATTTGGGCACAGTGGTGGAGATGGAGCCCAGGTCGAGGAGGGCGAGGTTGAGCAGGAAGAAGTACATGGGGGTGTGGAGGTGCTGGTCCCAGGCTATGGTGGTGATGATGAGGCCGTTGCCCAGGAGGGCAGCCAGGTAGATGCCCAGGAAGAGCCAGAAGTGCAAGAGCTGCAGCTCCCGTGTGTCTGCGAACGCCAGGAGGAGGAACTGGGTGATGGAGCTGCTGTTGGACATCTGCAGCCTCTGGACATAGGACACTGACAAAAGAAGAAAAGACAGTGACAAGACAGGGGAAATTTCTCTGAGCAAAATCAAAGCCATTTCTCATACACTCTCCCCTGCTCCACACCCCCTTGTCCTTTTCCAGACCTTCCCTCAGCTCCGTGTCTGAGCCCTGGGTGGTGCTGGCTGGAGGTGCCGTGAGGAGCAGGGCCTGTGCCCGCTGGCTGCTGAGGAGTCAGCCCTGCTCTGCAGCAGGGGGGTCATGGGAACGGGGGCAGGGGCCAGACCTGGGGTTCAAAGTTGTCATCTGAAACTGCTGCAGGTGAAGAAGGGCCTGTCAGCATCTGCAGTATCACCAGAATGAAACAGGATGGTAGAATGAAATTTGAAATGTTTGGGTTTTTTACAGCTTCACAGAATCACAGAAAGTTAGTGACTGGAAGGGACCTCGAAAGATCATCCAGTCTAGTCCTGCAGCTCCCCTAGAGAATGTTGTTGGGTGTCAGAAACCCTCAGCATTTCTGCTGCACTCAGGGAGAACAGAGCGAGTCCTGCAAGACCAGAGGGTGCCTGTGGGTCAGTGCAGAGTGAGGGCAGCTGCTCTGTCCCTCTGTCTTGCTCCAGCTGCCCTGGGCTGGCACCTTTCTGAGATGGGGGCTGATCACACTCCCACGTTACCCTGAAAAGCCACCAGGCACTGCTGAGAGCAGAGGGATCCACCTCATACCATGACATGTCTCACCCTTTCCCAAGGTCTAAGCACCCCACATTTAGCCCAGGACACACACGGCTCATCTCACAAACCCAACAACATTTTCTCTGTTGCAGCATCTCTGTGCTTCTCCATGGGGCTTTCAGGTAACACACAGATGCTGTAGGACAGGTTTGCAGCCTGGAGGGTAGTACAGAGCTTCTAAGGAAACCTCAACGAGATATCCAAGTGTCCTAACGATGGCATTTGATTAAGGGAAACTCAACTCATTCCCCAGCCCCACAGACTGCATTGCCCACAGCCCACAGGTCAGAGCAAAGCTGGGACATGTGTGCCCATGGACACACCTACAGGAAAGGACCCACAAGATCAGGCTGTGACTCTGCAGCTGAAACTGCCATCCCCAGAGAGCCTGACAGCAAGAACAAGATCCCAACAGCAGTGACCCAGAGCAGGGGAGCAAGAAGGAAAATGCGGTGAGGGTGGGTGTGAGAGAGGCCAGGGCAGAGGCAGCCGGGCACTCAGACAGCGTCACCCTTCCCCAGCTGTGCAGCCACCTCCCAGACACCAACACTGCCGGGCAGCTGCTCTCAGCCCCTGTGCTCTGCAGAGGAACTGGAGCTCTGGCTGCACAGGAGCTGCTTCATGCCTTGGAGCCCCCGGCCCTGAGGGCAGAGGCTTTGCTGGGGGGGAGAGGAGGCCAGGGGGCTGCTCACAGGAGGGATCTGCACTGCAGGGAGTCACAGGGACTTTTCTCTCTTCTCCCTCCCATAACCATTCCAGGTTCAGTTTCCTCTCATTTCTGATCATTTCCCTGCTGCCTGGAGATTCTCCCCTGGGAGGTGTTTCCCTGTCCATGTCTGTTCCCTGTCAGTGCTCACAGACCATCCCACCCTCTGTGCCCTCCCCCTGGCCCTACAGATCCTGCCTGTTCACAGGGCACTGCCTGGGGGCATCTTCCTGTCTGCTGGCTGGAAAACAGGACAGGTCAGACTAAGGCTGACGGGTCCAGCCAAGGTGATGCAGGTGCTGTGCACAGGCAGAGGGGTGGGGAAGGGATGTCATGAGCCTTCTGGCAGATGTACTGATCACTCAGAGTTGCAGTTCAGGAGTCTCAGTGACTTGTTTAAGCATGAGAGTTCATTTTCATTTTATCCTTTCCTGCACCCCCCAGCACTTGGGAGAGGAAACTGAAAAGACAGGCTCAGGAAAGCTCCTTATCTGTCTGATAATCCTTACATTGATCTTGTCATTGGGGCATCGCCTTAGAAAATCCTGCAGGTGATCTGGAGCTGTGAGCAGCCCTGACCCACACAGCACCCTCCACAGCAGAAGGACCTTCCTTTCCTGCACAATAGGGTTTGCTCCTTCACATGGCAGCTTCTCCCCTCAGTGTTGTTGGGATCTCCCGGGCAGGCTGAGCGCTGACCCTGGCAGGCGGCAGAGTCCCTGCCCGGCACAGCCCTGGGGTGCAGGGACCCTGCTCTGCAGGACAGCCCTGGGCACCCATCCTGCACATTGACATTTACATCCCACAGCCATCCTGGGGAGAACGCAGCATTCACGTCTTGTCACTCTGACAGTGCAGAAGGCAATCCCTGCTCTGCAGCTCATCCTCTCCTCTGCATCAGAGAATCTCTGAGAGCTGTACTTACATCTCTCGCAGGCTCTGCAATGTGACAGCTTTCTGAGATCCTACCAAGATTTGCAGATGCAATGTCCTGTAGCCACAGGCTTCATATCTGAGAGGATTTAATTTCCAGTGACCTCTCAGCATCCTCCCACCCCAGACTGCGTTTCATTCCCTCTGCCTGGCTCCTGTGCCCTCGGTGCTGCAGGCAGAGCCCTCAGCCCTGCTGCGTGTGCAGAGGAGCTGCTCCTGGGCAGAGCTGTCTCTCTGCAGCGCTGCCGCTGCCATGAGCTCCCTGTGTCCCAGGAGCCCAGCCCAGCTCAGCAGCACAGGAGCAGCCCATGATGTCCCTTTCTCTGTCCACTCTGGGCTCCTCCAGGTGTCCCTGGGGCTCCAATGGCACAGCTTCGAAGTTGAAGCAATCAGTGATGTTGATTCTCTCTCCTCTTCAGAGACACTTCTTTCCAGCATTGTATTTTTCATTTTAAAAAATAAATCGGTATGAGAATCATATTTTCTTGTCCCACCATTAGACAGGACACCAGGAATATTACAGCAAAGTATCTAATTTCTCCAAGCTACGGGAGAAATATCTTCATCTGAATGACTTTAGGTATTTTGTTCTGGTTTTATACTCCTAGGGCTAGAGAGACATTCATCAGTCTTTGGCCATGGCATGTCTGTGCTCTCATTCAAAGCCTTTGCACACATGGGCTCTTGGAAACTTGGTACCAGGTTTCTTGTGGCAGGTCAGAGCTGGGCTGGTGCCACAGCTGGGGTGGCTCAGCCCAGATGTGAGGCAATGTCCTCAGCCAGGGACCTGACTGGGAAGCTGGAGCTGTCAGTGCTGCAGACAGAGCTGTGACACGGATGGAATGAACTGCCAGGCAGGGTGGCAGGAGTGAGTTCATCTGGTCTCAAGGACAGCAGCCTCCAAGCACAGCAACAGTCCAGATCAAAACTCAGCCCAGACCTGTAAGGACATTCAAGGGCCCTATAATGAGCTGTTACTACTGCAGGAACAGTTAAAGGAGAAACAAAGACACTGTGCGGACACTGATGAATATAATAAGAGGTGAGAATCTCTGTGTGCTCTTGTCCTCCCTCTTCACCAGCAAGGTCTCTGTGACTGGAGTCAGAACAACCAGCAGTGCTTGGAGATCAAATCAAGGGTCACTGTAACTAACACAATCCTTTCCAGTCTATGGGACAGCAGGGGCAGCATCCCAGGAGCTGGGACAGCAGGACCATGCCACAGTGAGGTCACTCTCCACCATCTGTGAAAGCTCATGGAGACTGGGGGGACTCCCTGACCACTGGCAGCTCTCACACAGTGTGTGCACTTTTCAAAATGGCCAATGGGTGAGCAGGGGAACTAAGGGCTGTGCCCCAGAACATGTCCACTGGGACCCCATTTCTGGGTGTGTGGAAGAGAAGGTGACGGGGTTTGCCCAGGGCAGGTTGTGCCTGTCCATCCTCTCTGCTTTCTGTGAGGAAAGGACAGGGTTGTGGATGTGGGCAGAGCATTGATGGTCTGTTACCAGCGGTGGTCTGTTACCTGGAAGTCAGCAAGTCAGCATCATCCCCACAACACTCTTGTGCCCAAGGCAGTAAATTCTGGTCTGTGTCAGTGTGTAAGTAGATGGGTGAAAACAATCTGGATGGTGGGCTTGGAAAGGTGCTGTAGAAAGGGAGAAACTTTCCAGTCATGAGGACAGTCCAGCACTGGAAGCTGTTTCCCAGGGGTGCGCACCCACTCTGTCCCAGAAAGTGACCAAGATGTGTTTGGATAAAGCCCTGAGTAATCTGGTCTGACCCTGCTGTGAGCAGGAGGTTGGTCAAGACACCTCCTGAGCTCCCTTTGAGCCTGAATGACGCTGTCCTTCCTTCCCCTTCACATTTTCAATTTAGGGAGAGCTCTCAGGTTCTCCCTGACCACAGGAATAATTCACATGAGGTGCAGGGCTGCTTTGCAAGTGCCTCTAAATGATTCTGACCACAACTTTTGCATCCCTTTTCATTTGCTCCAACCCAGGGTTTTTTTTGCTGTCCTAATACCCTTCCAGAAAGAACTGCCCACCTTGTTCATCCTTTCAAAACAGGTTACTCAAGAGGTTTCAGCATCCATGTACAGAGTCTGCACATCAGCCAGACATCAAAGCCACCATTGCAGAAATGGAGATGAGACACTTGACCAGCTCCTTGAACCCAGCAATTGGCACGACTTGTCTCCTGAGATGCTGGAAAACACCTGAACTTTAAGTGCAGAGCATGTGAGTCCTCGTTGGGTATCCTGGCCTGTCTCCTGACCCATGTGCTGCTTCAGGCTGTGAAGAGAATCAAAACCAGCCATTGGACTGGGGTAGTTCTATTTTACACGTGTCACACAGGGCAGATTAAGGGAGCTCAGAACTCCAGACTCTGCTGCACAGTTGGGACTGCAGAGACTGGAAATGCAGGTGACAGTGTGTGTCAGTGCACACACATAAAGATTCTGGCTTCCTTTGTGCCTTTGCACTGACCTGGGATCTGTTCCTTGGCCTTCTTTGTCTCAAAAAGAAACTGTTCTCCTATTCCAACAACACCTCACACCACGGAAAAAAAAAGATGCATGATTTTGTATTAATTCTGTCCAAGAGGTGTATTCTTTATATGATTACAAAAAAAGAAAAAAACCAAAAAAACAAAAACAACACAGAGAGAAAAAGCATTGTTCTAAGAACTTCTTTCAAGACACAACTGCTGAGGTGTGGTAGATGTTTTGAAAAGCATGAATGACTGTTAGAAATATTAGGACATGTTAGGAATGTTAGGACAGTTGTGCCACACAACAGCAGCCTCTGAGGGAGCCTGGAGGTGATGGAACTGAAATGGTTTCATCCCAAATCATAGAATCATAGAATCATTAAGGCTGGAAGAGACCCTTAAGAACATGGAGCCCAACCGTAAATCTAACACTCCCAAGTCCACCGCTAAACCATGTCCCAAAGTGCCACATCTCCACATCTTTTAAACACCTCCAGCAATGGAAGCTCCAATCCTGAGCTGGCAGGACACCATTGGCTGCAGTTGGACATAAGATACTGGTCATGGCTGTGAGTTCAGCCCTCGCTGCAGAATGTCTCACACCCTCACTGAGGAGGGCAGGGGGCTGGGAGATGGGAGCACGTTTCAGTTTCCAGATCCCAGCACAGAGCCCAAACCATTCTGCCCTTGGACTCTGGATCCCATTTCCTGAGATGCAAAGCTGGTGGCCTTCTGAGGATAATCATGTTAAAAGACATGAAAAGTCCTTCAAATGTTTGTGTAATTTGTCTAGGAATGTCAGTTTTATATGCTTACATTTAAATATCTGTGAAACAGTACTCTGCATCTCTGGTAGCCCCTCTGGCAATGACAATTAAATAGGTATTTGCACTATAAGGCTCCATACCCCATCCACAAGCACACATCTAAGTGGTTCAGATGACGGGTGGTCTGGCAAACGTCACCCTTTGTGTCCCCAGGTGATGGACACTGCTCATGTGCCTCTGCACAGAGTGGCAGGAGCTGGATCCCCTTCTCGGGACAGACTCCTTCCAGGAGAGACACAGACACAGGGGGAACTCATCAGGGCTTTACGGGATTTCACTTGGCATCAGTTTTGACATATTGGGTGCTGTCCTGTGATTGCCCTTTCTGCACAAATGATCATACAAACACAACCATTTAGTGAGACATGGTCATAAAGGGCTGTTATGGTCAAGAAAGCTCACCAGGAACTCTGGAGAGAGCGAGGAAGTTTAAAACAAGCACCAGGAAGAATCAAGAAGCTCGAGGTCTCTTCTGAAGAGCGGGAGGCCTGAGCAGCCGTGATTGGCCATTGTAGGTGTGGGAGAGGGTCAGGGCATGTCAGGGAGAAGCAATGAGATGGCTGATGGCTTTAGTGAACCCTTCCAGCCATGTCTGAGCCCAGAAATGGAAAGCAGTTGATGTCTGCAGGTGGGGGAGGAACAGGAGGAAGGTTTTCCTGGGAATATGGAAGGAAGAAAGGACTCTCTGGGCTAATCATGTATGGCAGTGACATTTCCATGCTGTGCGCATGGCTGTGCCTGGGAGATGGGGAACGGCTGCTGCTGGGGTGGCTGTGCTCAGTCATGGCCCATGAGCTGACCCTGCTCTGCTCCTCTCTTACACTGCCCACACTTGGATGGTCCTCAGGAATTGTCCATGATCCTGATGGATGCATGAACCTCCTGGAGTGATGGGTATGGATCCAAATAGGGGATTGAAGCAAGTGTGGGACTGGGACATTGAGGTGACTGGTGACCATTGCCAGGTGTATGAAAGAAGCTGGATGAGTTGTGAGGAACTCACGGGCATTTCCAATTCCACAGAAAACTAGAGCCTTGTAGTTAAAGCAACAGCATTTGACATAAACACCACCCCCAAATCACAAAACACTCACACTGACCACAGGAAAAGCCTTGAAAAACATTGGAGACAAATCTATCAGGTCCCAGTGGTCAGGGCTCAGCCATTCTGGTGATGAACAAGCATCAAGGGCTCACATGTCATCAGAGCCACCTCCACATGGCCCTCACCACCTGTAACCAGTGTCTCCAAGTCTTCCCTTCACCATCCCCCAGGGACAGGGACCTGCACTGGTTGTTTCCTTCACAGCTGTGTCAGCGATGGCCCTTCATGGGGTCCCAAACACCCTCAGAACTTGGGGTTTGGTTCTGCCTTTCACTTCATTAGAGGTTTGTTCATTCTCTCAGTAGCTGCAGTTCAGGATCATGGCAGCAGAGGGCTCACTAACATCTAAAATGCTCTTACAAGCCAAGGCTCTGTGCATCATTTTGCTAAAGGCTTCAAGTCTGATGTGGATGATTAGGGATGATTAGGGGGATTTCAGGAATAGCAAAACAGAGATCATTTCCATAATAAATAGCAATAAAGCCAAATTTCTTCTATTTCCTTCCCTGCTCACCCTTCCCTCCCTTTCCAGAACAGGTGGCATCAGCAGCCTCCAGTTCATACTGATGTGGAATGTCTCCTAGGCAAGACTGAATATGTTAGAAAAGTGCGTATCTAAATCACCATGTGAGTGAAGAGTCAGGCCAGGACACCTAAAGAGGAGTCACACTCCTCTGGACCAAGAGGTGGGTGTTCCTGGCAATCTCAGGTGTCACAGCACAGTGATACTTGTGTTCAGGAGCTGGTCAAATGACCCATCTCCTGTTCTGTAATGGTGTCTGAGTTTGCTCAGGTCACCCCTGACTTGAGCCCCATCCACTGCTGGGTGTTCTCCAGACTCCTGCCTTCAGGAACAAAGTCCCAGGAGACCTTTCTGGTGAAGATGGAGGCAAAGAAGCCATGAAGTACCTCAGTTCTGTCTCATTCTGCTCGTATGAAGTTCAGCAGCAAGCCCATGATCGCCCTGTCTATTCTATTTTTTTTAAGGAAGTTGTATCAGCTCATCATGCTGCCCTCAGCCTCCCCTGCAGGTATCAAGTCCAGGGCAGCTTTGTCATCATCCCCACATGCATGGACAAGGTTTCTCAATTCCTCCTTTGCAGCTTCCCCTGCTTCCACCTCCTGTGTGCTGCCCTTTGCCCTGCAGCTCCATCAGTTCAGAGGAGCAGCCTCACAAGATAAATGTTTCTTTTCATGTGTGCTTGGGGAGATCATTCTTGTGCTTGGAGCAGGCTGTCCTGTAAGATTTTTGATATTTCCTGAGCTCCTTCACCCTTCAGATCTACTTCTATGTCACCACTTTGCCCACCATCCCCCAGTATTTCAAAGTCTTCTCCTCTGGAGCCCACCAGCCTGTGCTCTGCTGCTGGCCTTCCTCCCTCCCCTCTGGTGCTTGGGACCCCACTGTGTCCTGCTCACGACAGCCAAGGTGGACACTGATGTTCACATCCCTCACCAGCTCTTCCTTGTTTCCCAGTTCCAGATCCAGGTGAGAATCAACCTTTTTGCCCATCAAGCAGACATGTTAAGAAGTTGGCCCAAGATCCTTTGAAACTGCACCTGCAAATATGCCACACCAGTGAATGTCAGAACAATTACAGTTTCCCATATGAACCTGCTCTTTGACTGGTGATTTCCTCAGGTTGCTGACAGAAGATCTTTTCCAGTACTTCTCCATGATGCAGCAGTTTGTTACACCCAACACACTGTCACCCTGTACTGGGTTTACATGGCAAATTCTGAGGGTGAGTGTGGGTGTGCTGCAGTTGTCACCTCTGAGAGGACAACAGGAGTTTCACTGACATCAGACAGAGGGGATTTCAACTGGCTCCGTGCCAAATCTGAGCCACTCAGTGATGCCGGCAGCACCTCTGGGATATTGTATTTGAGAAAGGGTAAAAAACGCTGCACAACAGCAGGTGGGAGGGAGAGGGGAGGAAATGGGAGAGAAAAGCTCTGCAGACACCAAGGTCATATCCCACAGGACCCAAGCAGGTCCCTCAGCAGGCCAAAGCTTGCTCTCCTGAAATCCTGCTCTTGGCCTTGTGATCATCTCCCAGGAGCCTCAGCCGGTTCCTTGCAGATATTGGGATATCTTAGGTCTGCCACGAGGACACATCCTGGAAACATGAGGCTTCTTTCATTTGTCTGAAGGAGGCCTCATCTCATTCCTCTTCCTCACCACTGAGTCTGTAGCTGATGTCCAGTCACCACAACATTGCCCATGTTGTTCTGCCCTCTCATGCTGACTCCTCAACGTTCAGCTGACATTGTCTGTCCCCAGGCAGAGCTCCACACATTCCGGCTGCCCTCCCACATGAACAGAAACTCTCTCTTTGACTCCAGACCTCTGGCATTATGAGCACCAGACGCCCAAGACCCCACAGTTTCTCCAGGAGTTGGTATTTATAGTGTCCTATAACTCCTCATGCTGTTATGTTGGGAGATACACCCCCATCAGGATAAACAATCTGCATGCAAACTTTAACAGCTGAGCAAATGGACATTCAGTCCAGGGAGAGTCCAGACCTTGAGAAAATATGGGATTTACCCAACAGAAGGAGAAATGGGCAGTAAAGTATCAGGGGGGACAATAACCCATTCCATCAGGACAGAGCAGGACCTGACACGCTGAGCAGTGACCCTGAGGAGAAGGGCCTGGGCACTGCAAGGTCCCCACACCAGCCCATGGTGCACGCTCACCATGAACAAGGCAGCTGCACACGGGGCTGCATGAGGAGGAGCGTGGGGACCCAGACACCTGGAGTTCTCATCCCATTCGGTTCAGCACTGGTGTGACCCACACACACGGGTGTGTGCCAGTGTGCGGCTTCCCAGTTTGGAGAAGCAGGGAGGAACTGGAGAGTGCAGGGCTGTGCCAAGGCAGGTTCAGCACCTTGTGCACATGGTGTGGGGTGCTGAGGGACCAGGGCTGCTTTTGCCCAGCAGCGCTGGGGAGGCTGCAGCAGTGCAGGAGTAGCCTGAGAGTGCTTGAAGGGCGGTTTCAGAGGTGGTGGAGGTTTCTGCAGAGTGGGAAAGAGCATGAGAAAGAAATAATGGCCCAAAGTGCAGCTGGGGAGGTCCAGGCTGGACATGAGCAGAAAGGAATGGGAGTGGAAGGGCAGTGCTGTGGTGGAGCAGGTCAGCAGAGGGAGTCTGCATCAGCCCAAGGCTTTGTGCTTCAAGGAGCAGCTGGGGAGGATGGAGAGAGCTCAGCAAAGGAAGGAAGATGCTCAGACAAGAGCAAGGTGGGGCAGCAGGGGGGATGTCTCCAGCCTGCAGGGATAGAGGTGCAGGGGATGCCACAGCACAGGACAGGCTGTCGTGGAGATGATCACGGGATGTAAAGAGGCTGAAAGCCCCACCAGACATGAGCTCCTTCTCCCCTTTGCTATGGCTGTTGTCTGCACCTCTGATGCCTGTGAAGAGACACCTTGTCCCCAGCCAGGAACCTGGGAGGTGTGGGACCATAGTCCTGCCCTTGGCCTCGCACAGCCCCACATCACACTGTCCCAGGAAGGGCCCTGGGCAACATAGGAGGGACAGGATCTGATTTCCAAAGGGGAGTCAAGGTTTGGTCCTTTGGTTAATGAAACACATCCAGGTTTACTGAGCATCAGAGACACCTTTACTTTGCTTTTCCTGACCTGTCATCACTGCCTACAGTTTTCTGCTCTAAACAGACCCTGGGGTCAGTTCTTCAGTTGTGTCCCTCAGTGGAACCCATTAACATTACAAGAAACTTTGGAGTTTGAATCTGACTTTGACTTCTTGAGAAGTTTCTTCAGCTTCCCCTCAGGGTCTGAGGTTCATGGACCCAGCACCAAACCCACCAGAGGGGTCATTAAAGCGCCTGGGGCTGCTCCTGTGCTGCTGAGCTGGGCTGGGCTCCTGGGACACAGGGAGCTCATGGCAGCGGCAGCGCTGCAGAGAGACAGCTCTGCCCAGGAGCAGCTCCTCTGCACACGCAGCAGGGCTGAGGGCTCTGCCTGGGGATCTCAGGAGACGAGCAAGGCAGAGAGAGATTAAAGGTGGTCAGGACTGGAGGATGACTGAGAGCTCACTGGAGGAGAAACCTTTGCAGCCCTTGCCATGGTAAGTCTCTGGTGCAGGGCAGTGCAGCTGTAGCTCCTGGAGGCATCTCCTGAAACTGGCACAGGCACAGCTGGTGGGATCTGTAAGGACGGGGCTCTTGTCAGGCCATGTTGAACAGCTGTGAAGCCGGGTGAGCACCCAGGGGTGCCCAGGGCTGTCCTGCAGAGCAGGGTCCCTGCACCCCAGGGCTGTGCCGGGCAGGGACTCTGCCGCCTGCCAGGGTCAGCGCTCAGCCTGCCCGGGAGATCCCATGGCAGCAGCTGTGGGGGGAAGGAGCGACCCCCAGCAGGGCAGGCTGGGAGCTTGTGGGATTGAAGGGGGCTGTGTGGGTCAGGGCTGCTCAGAGCTCCAGATCACCCCCAGCATTTTTCCAAGGGGATGCCTCAAGCAGAAGATAAATGCAAGGATTAGCAGACAGATAAGGAGCTTTCCTGAGCCTGTCTTTTCAGTTTCCTCTCCCAAGGGGTGGGGGGTGTAGGAAAGGATAAAATGAAAATGAGCTCTCATGCTTAAACAAGTCACTGAGACTTCTGAACTGCAACTCTGAGTGATCAGTACATCTGCCAGAAGGCTCATAACATCCCTTCCCCACCCCTCTGCCTGTGCACAGCACCTGCATCACCTTGGCTGGACCCGTCAGCCTTAGTCTGACCTGTCGTGTTTTCCATCCTGCAAACAGGAAGATGCCCCCAGGCAGTGCCCTGTGAACAGGCAGGATCTGTAGGGCCAGGGGGAGGGCACAGAGGGTGGGATGGTCTGTGAGCACTGACAGGGAAGAGACATGGACAGGGAAACACCTCCCAGGGGGAGAATCTCCAGGCAGCAGGGAAATGATCAGAAATGAGAGGAAACTGAACCCGGAATTGTTATGGGAGGGAGAACATAGCTCAGGTCTCTTGGGAAAGAGCTCTGTGGGGAGACGGGATGTTCCAGGAGAAGAGTGGGGCACTGTACATGTGCAGAAAAGACATGGAAAGAGAAACCCTTTGCTGCAGGTGGCAGTTTGGGGCAGGTGGCCCTGGCACTGTGGCCGCAGGACCTTCCTGAGGATCTCCTAGGCCAAATGTCTCGTGCTGTCCTGGGGAGCCAGTCTGGACCTGGGTCTGCAAGCTGCCTGTGCTGGAGACCCACTCAGCTTGCTGGCTGGATGAACATTCTCACTGTCCTTCATTCTCACTGGTCCCCACTGCTGTGGGACCAGTTCCAGTTCCAGTGTGGCTGCTCTGCCGGGCTCGGCTGGGGAGAGGGCAGGGGGGTGGCACAATTCAGGAGGGGGTGGGAGGGCTGAACTGGCAAATGCCCCAGAGAAGAAAATACCAGCGAATGGCTGAAGTGTGTGAGTGTGCAGGGCTGGCACACAGCAGTGTCCTCTCCCAGACAGGCCTCCTGGGAGAGCCCTGAAGCACCAGCAGAGCAGGGGTTGGTGCGTGCCCATAGTCATGGGACAACCTGGGGAAACTGGCCCAGCACAGTCATCACAGACCAGCCCCTCAAAACCACCTTTTCCTGCACTGGCCCTTCACCCCAGCTGAGAGAGGTTGTTCATCCCTCAACACAAGGACACTGAATGAGTAAGTCAGAAGCCAATGTTTCCATTGTATGGATGAGATATGAGCATGCATATCATGTACATAAGATGAACCTGACTCAGTACAAACACCATCAGCTATTCCTGCATGTTCCATGAAGGTCTGAATGCAGCACTAGGATGTTCTGCCTTGAACTGAGGTCCCCATGTCCATTCCTCATGACGTGGGACATGAGGATGGCCATACTTAGGGATCTGGAGTGGCTGGATCGTTGGGCTGAGGCCAGTTGTCTGAGGTTTAACAAGGCCAAGTGCTGGGTCCTGCACTTGGGTCACAACAACTCTGTGAACACTACAGGCTCAGGGAAGAGTGTCCGGAAAGCTGCCTGGTGGAAAGGGATCTGTGTGTATTGACTGACAGTGGCTGAACAGGAGCCAGCGTGTTCCCAGGTGGCCAAAATGACCGACAGCTTCCTGACTTGTATCAGGAATAGTGTGGCCAGCAGGACTAGATAAGTGATTGTGCCACTACGCTCGGCAGTGGTGAGGCCGCACCTTGAATCCTGTGTTCAGTTTGGGACCCCTCATCATAAGAAGAACATTGAAATACTAGAGAGAGTGCAGAGGAGGCGACAAAGCTGCTGAGTGTCCGGAGCACAAGTGTGATGAGGAGCAGTTGAGGGAGCTGGGGAGCTGGAGAACAGGAGGCTGACGGGAGACCTTATCGCTGTCTAAGACTGTCTGAAAGGAACATGGAGGATGTTGGTCTCTTCTCCCAAGTAGCAAGTGATAGGACAGGAGGAAATGGCCCCAAATTGCACCATGGGAGGTTTAGATTGGATATTAGGAAAAAAGTATTTCCCGGAAAGGGTTGTCAGGCATTGGAACAGGCTGCCCAGGGCAGTGGGGGAGTCACCACCCCTGGAGGGGTTTAAAGGTGTTTAGACGAGGTTCTCAGGGACATGGTTTAGTGCGAGAGCTGGGCTATGGTTGGACTCAGTGATCCCAAGGCTCTCTTCCTATCAGAGTATTCTATGATTCTATGATTCTGCCTCAGATTAGAGTCCGCAAAGCCAACTCAGTTATGGACACCTGGCACAACCCTGACATTTCTGTGCGTGACTCTGGGAACAAACCCCACTGACCCAGTGAGATTCACCTCAGTTGCCCTGTGATTCTGGATTGTGTTTTCAAAATGACAGTGCAATCGAGGAGGTCCTGACACCCGTCAAACCCATCTTCAAGAACGGCAGGAAGGAGAATGGGGAGAATCACAGGCTGGTCAGCTTGTCTCTGTCCCTGGGAAGGTGATGGGGCAAGTCCTCCTGCAGCCATCTGCAGGCACTTGAAGGACAAGAAAGACACTTGTGAACCAAAATGGGCGGGGGAAAGACGGGCATGATGTGTGTATGAAATTGTGCCAGGCCTTGGACATGGTCTCTTGTGGTGTCCTTATAGCCCGATTGATGCTGTTCGGGCTGAAGAAGTGGATGCTCGGAGGGAAGTTCACTGAAACATCAAGCACAAATATAATCTGTGATGCAGTGTCCTCTGTGCAGTTAGTGTGTCATCCCCCAGTGACCAGCATTTGGGCCAAAACTGCTGAAGGTCTTTATTGTCCCTTCTGTGCTGTGATGGAGATGATGCAAAGCTGAGCGAAGACCTTGAAGAACCTCACCTGGTCACCCTGCTTTGGGGAGGAGAGTGAAACAAGATGTTCAGGGCTCTCTTCAAACCTGACTTACTCTATGATTCAACGAATCTCTCCCCTGGACACGTTTTTGAATATAGAACATCTGCAGAAAAGAAAAAAAAAAAAAAAAGAAGCAGAAGAGGAGATAGAAATGATGTCAACATAAAAACAAGTTACTGCAAAGAAAGTTTATCCACTCAAACATTTAGAGGAAAATACATTTATTTAATTTGATACAACAAGCATACTACTATCTGGTCAGGCCCTGGGCTATGGGGAGGGGGATGGATGGGTGTGGTATTATGAGGTCAGCTGAGTCTCAGACACTCATAATCCAGTCAGAATCATGTGGCTCTGAAGGGGACAGTGGGGTCAGTTCTGTGTCTGGAGGTGACAGCCCAGCAGCAGGGACATGGCTGGGAAAGAACCTCTGCCCAAGGGCCCACAGGTCTTACCCAGGAAGAGAGACGGGTTGTCATGTCCATCCCACCTGAGAACATGACGGGACATCGGCAGGGACATGGTCGTGTCTGTCAGAGAAGCTGAAAGGCCAGCAGCACTCATGGGATTTAGAAGATCATGGCGAGGTGACTTCTCTCTAGTCAGGTAAAAGACCACAAGAAGCCTAACAGGTTGGGTTCCCTGCATGAAAGGCAGTTTCTGAGGTGGCTGAGCTTCCCTTGGTAGTGGGAATAAGAAGGAAACACAAAAAATATATCAGAAAGTACAGTTTGGAAGGTGAGGACTGGATATGAGTAGGGAGAAATGTCACTGGAAGGTCAGTGCTGTGGGGCAAGAGGTGACCCAGAGGGAGCTGGATCAGCCCATGGTTTGTGTTCCAAAGAGCAGCCAGTGAGGGTGCAGACACAGCAGTGAAGGTGCAGAAATGCTGGGCTGAGAGCAGGTGGGGAAGCGAGATGGGTGTCTGCAGCCTGCAGGGAAAGAGGGGCAGGGGTAGGACCCTGTAGAACAGCCTGTGGTGGAGATGGCAAAGGGCGCTGTAAGGCTGGAAGGGACCCACAGAACCCAGGTCTGTGTCCCCTTGGCCAGGGCAGTTGTCTCTGCCACGGAGGCCCAGGAGAAGACATGTTGTCCTCATGGCACTGGGGCCTCGGTGCCTCCTTGCAGCCCCATGGAGAAGCTGGAGGATGTTGTCCCAGTGTTGTCCTTCCCTGGGCCTTGCACACCCACATCCCACGGTCCCAGGAAGAGCCCTGAGCCGTGTGTGAGGCACAGGATCCCCCTTCCCATTGCCTGCAGGTCATGGCTTCTCCTTTCTGCTTCAGAAAGCAAACCAAGGGGTTTCTCACCATCAGAGCTGAAGAAAAGAATAAAAGGAGACCTCATGGTGGATACAGCTTCCTCACAAGGGGAGAAGGAAGGGAAGGTACTGATCTCTTCTCTCTGGTGACTAGTGAAGGAGCCCAAGGTAATGGCAGGAAGATGTGTGCAGGGGAGAGTCAGGTTGGACATGAGGAAAAGGTTCTTCCCCCAGAGGTGCTGGACACTGAACAGGCTCCCCAGGGAGGTGTCACGACCCCAACCTGACAGTGATCAAGAAGAGACTGGAAAACGTCCTCAGACACACGGGGTGACCTGTGGGGTGTCCTGTGCAGGGACAGGAGTTGGACTCCATGATCCTGGTGGGTCCTTCCAACTCAGGACATTCTATGATTCTATGAAATACTCAGTCAAAAGTCCATGTTTTCATTGTCCAGATGAGATGTAAACATACACATCATGTGCATGTCCAGTGTGTGCATGTGGTGAGATGAACCCAAGGGAGCACAAACGCCATCAGCTGTTCCTTGGGGTGCCATAAAGGTCAGTGGGACAGAGATGGTGTTCAGGGGTCTCTTCCATCCTGTGTTATTGTAGGATTCCATGAATCTTATCATTGGAGAGCTCCTTCACGTCAGAATAGACAGAGGAAGAAGAAGACAAAAGCAGAGGCAGAAGCAGAGATGTAAAATGCCCCAGAGTAAATACAGCAGCTCCTCTGAGGAACGTTTCTCCACTCAAACCCTTGATAGGAAATCTTTCAGATACATTTGATGAAAGCAGCTCAGTTTGATCTGCTCACACACTGGACCACAAGGAGGGTGATGGTGGGTACGATGCCATGTGGTCACTTGTGTCTCAGTAACTTATATTCCTGTAGAAAGCCAATGGGTGTGGAGGGCACTGTGAGGTCACTTCTGCCTCTGCAGGGGATTGGCCAACAGCAGGAACATGGCTGGGAAAGGACTGTGAGGTCACACACACGAGAGGAGCAATCGGGCCCAATCAGCATGGCTGGACGAAAGGCAGGTCCTGCTTGACCACCCTGATCTTCTTCTGTGACAAGGTGACCGGCTGAGCAGATGAGGGAAAGTCTGTCATGGGGAGTGAATCCGCCACACAGGCTGTGGGTTTTGTGTCTTTAGACTGCAGTAAAGCCTTTGACACCGTATCCCACAGCATCTCCTGGAGAAGCTGCAGCTCATGGCCTGGATGGTGTATCTGCGATGGGTAAAGAACTGGCTGGAAGGCATTTTGTCCCCTGGAGCCATTTGTCCCCTTCCTGTTCACATGGGCATCCCATGAATGCATCACTGCTCTACCCCAGTGTAGACAGGCACAAGCTCTTCTCCTCCTGAACCTCTCACCTCACCTGTGCCACTGGTTTCTACAGCAGCCTCATCCTGGACTGTGGGATGCCCAGAACAGCCCTCACAAGACAGTTTGACAAAGTCTTTTTTCTCCACCATCCCCACATCCCTGCTCAATCCCCTCATGTACAGTTCAAGGACCAGAAAGGTTGGGCGCAAAGTTGAGCTTTGAGAAAATGGTCAGGAAAGCTTTGAGGTGCACAGAGAGCCCATCAACATGTTGTCAAGCTGCTCTCTCTGAACAGGCCCAGAAGACCAGCACAGCATTTGCTGTGTCCCAGAAATTTGCCTGGAAGTTTGGGATATGGAGAAAAGGTTTGGTCTGCGAAGGGACAGACAGGGGCTGATGGAACTGGCTGGTGTGACCATCAGACGTCTCTCCAACACCTCAGAAAAGTCCTGATTCTCAGGGAGGCTGCATGGTTC